>NC_088243.1:56817537-57105037 GCF_036934945.1 Oncorhynchus masou masou
TCGAGGGCTTGATTGGTGGACACTTTTTCTCCATTCCTAGCAAGCACAGCTGATTAATCAAATTACATTCTAAACTGATGATCATGATTAGGTGATTATTGGAGTCAGGCGTGTTAGCTGGGGCAAAAATGTGACACCAATCAGGCCCTTGAGGACTGGAATTGCCCCCCCCCCCCCTGTTCTAGATGGTAGTGGGTGAATAGTCCCGTGATTCGGGTGACTGAGGTCCTTAATGATCTTCTTGGCCTTCCTGTGAAACCGAGTGCTGTAGATATCCAGGAGGGCAGGCAGTGTGCCCCCAGTGATGCGTTGGCCTGACCGCACCACCCTCTAGAGAGCCCTGCGGTTGCGGACGGTGCAATTGCCGTACCAGGCGGTGCTACTACTCGACAGGATGCTCTCAATGGTGCATCTGCAGAAGTTTGTGAGGGTCTTAGTGGCCAAGCATTTGCACCTTCTTCACAATGCTGTCTGTGTGGGTGGACCATTTTAGGTTGTCAGTGATGTGCACGCAGAGGAACTTGAAGCTTTTGACCCTCTCCACTGTGGCCCTGTCAATGTGGATCGGGGCGTGCTCCCTCTGCTGTCTCCTGAAGTCCACAATTAGCCGATCGTTATGTTGATGTCAAGAGAGAGGTTATTTTCCTGGCACCATTCCACCAGGTCTCTCACCTCCTCCCTGTGGGCTATATTGTCGTAGTTGGCAATCAGGCCTACCACTGTTGTGTTGTCAGCAAACTTGATGATTGAGTTGGAGACTCAGGCAGTCATTGGTGAACAGGGAGTACAGGAGGGGCCTGAGCACAGTCTGATTTGTCAATGGCTGTTGCATTGGAAAAATCTCTCTCTCTCTTACTTGCCTCCCTTACTCACTCTTCCTCCAGCTCGAAGTCTCTCATTTCTTCTGACCTTTCGTCTAATCTAGCGTGAAACCTGGTCCAGCAAACACCCGTCCCTTCCAGTGATTGATAGAGCGTTAATTATGCCCATCACTGTTATGACAACGTTATTATGATTGGAAATTAAACAGATTGTCAATCACTGATCATTAAGAGGCATATTAGTGATGTGAAGGATTCATTTTACACTGGGATGACCACAGCATAACACCCTCTCTGTATGTGTATCTCTCTCTGCTGTGTTTCTACATTTCTGTCTCTTCCTCTTCCTCTCTGTCTTTACCAAAGATCAGAATCATAGCCCGACACACTCCAACTATTTCAGAACTCTTACGTAATCGTGTACTTTTTTTCTCTCAGAAACAAATATCCAAAGCAATACACTCCTCTAATGTAGCCTAACTCTCTGTCTCTCTTTCTCCGTCTCTCTCTCCATCTGTCTGTCTGTCTGTCTGTCTCTCTCCATCTGTCTGTCTCTCTGTGTCTGTCTGTCTCTCTCTCTCCGTCTCTCTCTCTCTGTCTGTCTGTCTCTCTCTGACTGTCTCTCTCAGTCGGTCTGTCTGTCTGACTGTCTCTCTCTGACTGTCTCTCTCTCTCTCTGTCTCTCTCCGTCTGTCTGTCTGTCTGTCTCTCCGTCTGTCTGTCTGTCTCTCTCTGACTGTCTCTCTCCGTCTCTCTCTCTCTCCGTCTCTCTCTCTCTGTTTGTCTGTCTCTCTCTGACTGTCTCTCTCAGTCGGTCTGTCTGTCTGACTGTCTCTCTCTGACTGTCTCTCTCTCTCTCTGTCTCTCTCCGTCTGTCTGTCTGTCTGTCTCTCCGTCTGTCTGTCTGTCTCTCTCTGACTGTCTCTCTCCGTCTCTCTCTCTCTCTGTCTGTCTCTCCGTCTGTTTGTCTCTCCGTCTGTCTGTCTCTCCGTCTCTCTCTCCGTCTCTCTCTCTCCGTCTCTCTCTTTGTCTCTCTCTTTGTCTCTCTCTTTGTCTCTCTGCTGACCAAGGTTTTCACAGTGACTTAAATCATCCAGAAGCTCCACGATCCATCGGCCGCTTGAGCAGAAGCGCAGTGGAGCGCAGTGCAGGCTGACATAATGAAGGAAGGAGGAGGAGGAGAGAGGACGAGGAGGAAGAGAGAGGACGAGGAGGAAGAGAGAGGACGAGGAGGAAGAGAGAGGACGAGGAGGAAGAGAGAGGACGAGGAGGAAGAGAGAGGACGAGGAGGAAGAGAGAGGACGAGGAGGAAGAGAGAGGACGAGGAGAAAGAGAGAGGACGAGGAGGAAGAGAGAGGACGAGGAGGAAGAGAGAGGACGAGGAGGAAGAGAGAGGACGAGGAGAAAGAGAGAGGACGAGGAGGAAGAGAGAGGACGAGGAGGAAGAGAGAGGGAGGAGAAAGAGAGAGGACGAGGAGGAAGAGAGAGGACGAGGAGGAAGAGAGAGGACGAGGAGAAAGAGAGAGGACGAGGAGGAAGAGAGAGGACGAGGAGGAAGAGAGAGGACGAGGAGAAAGAGAGAGGACGAGGAGGAGGAGAGAGGACGAGGAGGAAGAGAGAGGACGAGGAGGAAGAGAGAGGACGAGGAGGAAGAGAGAGGACGAGGAGGAGGAGAGAGGACGAGGAGGAAGAGAGAGGACGAGGAGGAAGAGAGAGAAGAAGAGGAGAGAGAGGAAGTACAGGGATGCGGGTATGAAATGCGATCCACCCAGAAAAGTAGAAAAATTGCTACTAAAAATCCTGAAGGTGCAGATTTCTTTTAGAGAGGGAGAGGCACTGCAGTGCCAGAAGATAATGGGTTGTTGTGATAGCAAATCAAATTATTTGTATTGGTCACATACAAATATGTAGCAGATTGTTATTGCGGGTGTAGTGAAACGGTACACCCGCAATGGTTCCAGCTCTCGTGGCTGGGACCACACCCTTCTCTATCAAAACACCTGCGCTCCGTGTGTGTGTGTGTGCATACGGGTACATGCGTGAGTGTGTGTGCGAGTGTGTATTTTGTTGACTGAAACCCTAAGCGATACTGCTGTCTCTTCAAAACCTAATTGTTATTCATGCATCTGTATTTTTCTGCCTGTGCCTGGGTAGTGACAGGAGTATATGTGTGTCTGCATGAATCACCATATATTCCCCTGACTGATAACGGCAACATGAAGGAGCAAGTGTACTTGTGTGTATAAAAATAAACTATGGCGACTGGTTGTTTGTGTTGTTTTGTTTTTTTTACGAGAAATGACCGTATCTGTTGGTGACAGTGATCGTGTGTTTTTATTCACCGTGTGTGTGTGTGTGTGTGTGTGTGCGCACCTTGAAGTTTGATGCCCAGACGGATCATGTGACAGATGGTGGAGACAAGCTTTCCCAAGAGACCGTTCTCAACAGCCTCACAAAGAGGTGCCACTGCCAACTCTGTGTGTGTGTGTGTGTGTGTGTCATCTAAATGAGAGCAGTGCTTCTAATGAGGATGATATAGTCATTAATAGTGACATGACTGTTAGCAGACTATTAGAAACAGATTTATTCTAGAGAGAGAGAGAGAGAGAAAGGGTGAGAGAGTGGGAGTGAGATAGAAAAAGAGAAAAAGAGTAAGGGAGAGAGAGAGGGGGGGCAGGAGAGAGGGAGGGTGAGAAAATGAGGGTGAGAGAGGACAAAAGAAACAGAGGCAGAAAATGAAATGGTGAGGGGCAGAAATTAAACAAAAAAGGAGGACAGACAGAGATAGACAGAAGTCAGCACAGATCGGAAGGAAGGAGGTGGAGGAGAGGAGGAATAAAAGGAAGAGGGGAGGCATTTTTGGATGAGCAGAGAGGAACAACTTGGTCTAGGCTTCCCCTCCTGAGTTGGCTCTCTGCCCCAGGCAGGTTCCAGAGAGTTCTATCCAGCAGACCTACTCACATAACAATACTACCACCACAGAGCCTCTGCTTGAGCAGCTGAACGCAGAAACCTCAACTCTCCATCTTTGCATTCATCAAATTAGAATTCTACGCATCCACCCTCCCCTAGTCTAACCCAACAACGTGTTGTGGTCATATGGTTGGACTCCAGAAGGTTGAATAAGGGAGAGGGACACAGGATGGACCACCTGCCGTGGAGCTTATTTCCAGAGGAGGGCAGGGCACACCCTTTTCTCTCCTTCTTTCACCCTTCCTCCCCCTCTCTTGCCCTTTCTACCTCTTCTCCCTCATCCGCTGTCCTCCGTTTTGCCTCGTCAGGTGCAAGCTGCTGTTGACTCCTGTCCCCCCTCATCAAATCAGGCTTGTGTGTGTGTGTGTGTGTGTGTGTGTGTGTGTGTGTGTGTGTGTCCCTGTCATCAAATAGAGCAGTGATGCATAAAGACCTGCAATAAACCTGCCTCCACCTCTGCAGTACAGCACGGCCCTGTGTATGTAGGTCAGTCTCCCTCTCTAACTCTCTCCTTCTCTCTCCTTCCCTCTCTTCTTGTTCCCCTCGCCATGTCCTCCTCAGACCAACACAACCTCTTCCTCCTTTCTATCCAACGCTTGTTTTTTATTTGACCAGCAGCCACCTCCCTATTTCTCTCTATTCACCTGCGTTGCTTCAACCTCACAGCCCACATTTCCATCTCCATCTCTCTCTCCCTCCGTAACGCTCTTCTTACACCCTCTCTCTCTCACTCTCACTCTCACTCTCTCTATCGACACTCAGTTCAGGGCTATGAATGGTTGCCGTGGAAACTGCATCCTCCAGTGAAGCGGTAGGACTTGGGCGTCACAGCGACAGTGCTGATGGAGAATAATGCTGTGAGCTTTCTCTCTCTCCCTCATTTTCTCTCGCTCTCCGAGTCAACCACTCTCCCCTAGCAACACACTCTCCCCTAGCAACAGCAGCCCTCCATCCCTCTCTCCCTCCCCCTCTCCCTCTCTCCCCTTTTCACTCTCTGCCTGTCTCTTTTTTCCAACTCATTGTCACACTCTCCCCCCTCTCTCCCAGTCCCCCCATCCCTCTCTTCCCTCCTTTCCTCTCTCCCTCTCTTCCCTCTCACTGCTCTCCATTTCTCCTCTCCTTCCTTTCGCTCTCTGGCTCTGCATTTCTCCCTCTCCTTCTCTTTTCTTCCCTCTACCAATTTCTCCCCAGGGGATTGTTCAGATCCAGCACAGCCCTCTGTGAATCCCTGTGCGTGCCCCTGCTTTAGAAACATAGCCGTGAAATGGCGGGATGGATGGAAGCAGAGAGGAGAGAGTGATAGAGTTAGGCAGCATGCAGAATCCTGATTTCATTAATGTGAGTCTGTTAATCTGGGCGTAGGCTGGACTCCATCTGTCATACCAGGAGCTGCACACAAAGCAGGGAGCGAACACACACACACACACACACACACACACACACACACACACACACACACACACACACACACACACACACACACACACACACACACACGCACACACGCACACACGCACGCACACACGCACACACGCACAGTCTCTCTTTCTCATACATAAAAATACATACACAAACTCCTAAACAAACACACATATCCGCAGCAAACCACACTGATGGAAACACGGGGGAAGGAACAAGGGCGTAGTCTCCAGCTGTGGCTCTTTGTCTCACATCGAACAGAAAGCAAATAGACTCTGTCAGACGACACACACAAACCCACCCTGCAGTTGTAACAATCGACACAACACCTCTCCTCTCTCAAGCTGCAGCAATGCATTAAAGTGACTTCAGGTCCTAAACCTGCAGAAAGCCGACAGGCAACGACTGACTCGCTGATCATTAGACCAGGAGACAACTCATTCAATGAGTGCCATCATACCGGCTGACTGGACAGATCCAGCTGTGTCCCTGTCTACATCTTCACCATTACAACTTCCTGACATTTTTTCAAATCTGCTCAATTGAATCATTCTACATCCTAAAATTTGCCATTAGACTTTTTTTGGACTCCATCCCCATTATTCCAAACCCCCAACGTCCATGCCCAGACGGCACTGCTTCATTTAGCATCCATCTCTTTACTTTAACCCCCCCCATTAAAATTCCATCCAACCCCTTACGCTGTCGATCCCAGTATACACCCTCCCCATCCTGTCACCCCTTTCCACAACCCCTTAGTCAACTCCAGCCAACCCGACCCATGAAGACTGGCATCTCCACCCATTCGGTTTCCCTCCACTCACCACCACCCTGCTCAAGGCTGCAACTCCTCAGTCTGGGCAAGAAATCGATTGCTAAGCGGGGAAGGCAGAGTGTGTGTGTGAGAGAGAGCGAGAGAGAGAGAAAGAGAGAGAGACAGAGAGAGAGAGAGAGAGAGAGAGAGAGAAGACTGTGTGTGTGGGCAGTTAGTCAGGTTGTCTATAATGGACAGAGAGCCGGGTCATTCTCAGCATACCTTAATTACAACAAATCACCTTTCTATCTACTCAGTAAATTGCACTGTCATCCTTCTCTTCCTGTGTCCATCCATCTCTCTCCCACTCCTTTCTATCTCTCTGTATCCTCCACAATGTCTTCACGTTCCACTCCTCTCTCGTTACTCGCCCCTCATTCAATCTCTACCCCCCCCCCCCTCCCCTCCCCCTCTCCCTCCCTCCCTGGACCCTGCTACATAACACATTCCAGCTGAGTTCCTCTCCACCCAAACACGTCTGTTCCGGAAGGTACTGACCTTGAGTCAGATGTTAATGCTTCTTGTGCGGTTATAATGAGTATGCTAATGAGGTAGAGAGCATCCGAGAGCAGCCAAGAGCAGGAAGCTACGGCCCGTTTCATCACCCGAGAAGTACAGAGGTGACAAGAACAGTCACCAGGGTTACGAGACGTGGGGGACGAATGTGATTTTTATTAAAAAAAATATTTAAAAAAGGCAAGTTTACATTGCATCACATTGGGGTGTGTATGGGAGAGCGAAAGAGCGAGAGAGACTGCAGAGAGGAAGAATGTAATCAGAGTTGTATTCATGGTTAATATGGGTCTGTGTTGATGTCTCTGAGTCTCAGCTCTCTCTCTCTCTCTCTCTCTCTCTCTCTCTCTCTCTCTCTCTCTCTCTCTCTCTCTCTCTCTCTCTCTCTCTCTCTCTCTCTCTCTCTCTCTCTCTCTCTCTCTCTCTCTCTCTCTCTCTCTCTCTCTCTCTCTCTCTCTCTCTCTCTCTCTCACCAATCTCCACCCACAGAACAGTGTAATTATATCTCTGAGTGGATAAGGGCAGTGAGCAGGAGTCAAGGTGATGGAGAACCTGGTCTCTGCCTTTGGTTATGTCGTAGTTGGTCTGGATTACACTGTGCCAGTCAAAGTCGGAGGTAGTCTGAGTTAGTCTGCGTTGGCCTAAACTGGTCTGGAATGTCCTTCGGTAGGTCTGGCTTAGCTAGTCTGGGTTGGTTTTTGATAGTCTTGAGTTGTTCTGCATTGGCCTGGGTTGCTCAGGGTCTTAGTCTGATTGTATTCTGCTTTGGTCTGTTCTGGTCAGGGTCAGAGCGGTTCAGTGTGTGGTGTAGTGGCCTGGCTCTTACCTCCGGCGGCGCTAGACACGGTCGGCCAGTTCTGGACCAGAACCCCCTGCGCTCCCTGCATCACCGACGACTCCTCCATGTGCACTGAGCTGGAACACAACACACACACTCTGAGGTTACACACTGGAGAAACATCCCAACACACACATTTTCAGAGGTTACAGAGTCTAGAGAAATATAACACCGACACACACACACACACACACACACACACACACACACACACACACACACACACACACACACACACACACACACACCACACACACACACACACACACACACACACACACAGTCTGATGGTACAGTATATATTGAGAGAGTTCTCTCATAAATACACACACAAACACACCCTTTCACTCTCAAACACATCACACACACGTTGTTTTCTGGGTGAACTCCATTATATTCTCTATCACAGGGCCATAGGGCAGCAGCAGCTATAAGCTTCTGTGGACCCAGTCGTCTCTCGCTCCACAAGTTTCCTATAATACAGAGCATTACTAAATTAAGCCATGGTAGGAAACCACAGTGTGTGTGTGTGTGTGTGTGTGTGTGTGTGTGTGTGTGTGTGTGTGTGTGTGTGTGTGTGTGTGTGTGTGTGTACACAGTCAGTAGCAGGGGTCTCAGGAGGGGGGTCAGACCAATTCCATCTCAGGAACTCAAATGGGCCCTTGGATTAGGATTAAACAGTAGTCACCCTGCATATTCACACCGCTCCCTGGATTAAGGATTACAGATGGGTGCTCTAACATTTTCACACCCACCCCAGGGATTTCAGCAACCCTCCTAACTAAAATGTATTGAGCTCTGCGGTGTTAAAACAGCGACAGGCTGCTGCCAAAATACAGCAAATAAACAGAACCTTAAAAGCACGCATGCACGCGCACACACACACACACACACACACACACACACACGCCATAAATGTAAGGTATGAGATAACTAAATCTTAATGTCCTCTATTCAAACTATGGTTAAATGTATTAATCATGAAAAGGGTTCAGGTCCGTTTCATGTCGCTTTTGAAACAATCTGCATGTTCCACTATCATTTATCCAATAAGGGCAGCACCTTTTACCATAGTGAGATGCAGAGCAGGGTTTTAATTGAGGATTAGAAAAACACTCTCTATCTAGACTTTCTCTTTATTGTGTTAGCAGATATTACATCAAATCAAATGTATTCTTAATGTCCTTTTTTACACCGGCAGAAACCCAGCCTAAAACCCAGGAAAGCGAGCAATGCAGATGTAGAAGCACAGTGGCTCAGAAAAACTCCCTAGAAAGGCAGAAACCTAGGAAGAAACCTTAAGAGGAACCAGGGGCGACTGAAACCAGCAGGCAGAGCTAACAATGCGCAGAGCGCTGTGTGTGCGTGCGCGCGCGCGTGTACATGCTAAATGCACACAGTCAACCCGTCAATATGGCTTTAAGGAGGTGCTCTCCCTCTTTCAATCCTCCTGCATTGCTACTATTCCATGATTAATCCCTCTCTTCTCTCCTTCCCTTTGACCCTGCCTGGAAAACTGGGTCTCGCAAAGTTTAGTCTCACAGAGGTCAGATGAGAAGAGAACCATTCCCCCACTTCAGCTGGAGTCCCTTTCTCCGTATCTCTCTCTCGCTGTATTTCTCTCTCTGGCCCACACACACACACTTGAAAGTGCCCAATATGCGATTGAATACTCGATCCTATACCACAATATACTGCAAAATGTCAAAGGTGGAACACAAGGACATTTTCTCCATAGGGTAAAAGTGAAGCTATTGAAATAAATAATAGTTGAACATTTAAGAGAGACAGGAGGAAGGGAAAGCGTGTGGGAGGAGGCAGCAGTATTGCCACCATTTTAGTTGCACTTCTTCTCCAGGCTCTCCACACACTGTCTGGCCGTCCGCGTGCACACGTGTGCATGTGCGTGTATGTGTGCGAGTGTATGTGTGAGCGTGTTCACCCCCAAGGTCAGGCAATCACAGCTCAGTCCCTATCCTCTCCTCGCTCTTCTGCCATCTGATTCACCCTCTGTCCCCCTCACCCATTCTCTCTTTATTCATTTCTCCCTCCCTTTCTTTCTTTGCAATTTTTCACGCCTCCGTCATCTCTATTCCATCAGCTGTATTGAAAAGTGTGTTGTGTGTGTAAAGGTCCTCCTGTCGTTTTGTAGTGGTATACGGAGATGAATAGAGATCTGGCAGGGTGGCCATTTTAAGTGCTGTGTGGAGCTAGAGTCATCCAGATTCACTGATCAATTATTAATGGGGAACACTGGATCGAAAGCATGTTCCTACAGCTAATGCCTGTATCTGTTTCTCTCTCGTTGTCAGTGACGTGTATTCATGGATGCCAAGGGAAGCCAGGCTTCCCCCAAAAAAATGACCAAGAAAAAAAAAGAAAGAAAATAATGTCTCTTTTTTCTCTTTGTGTTTCATAACTTTCCTTCAATTCACAAGAGGTTGAATGTATCTCACCGGAGAAAGGATCCGAGCGAGCGAAACAGCGCCCCTCTGTCTCTGTATGTGTAGGCCATCTCTGTGATGCTGTCTGTTCATAAAGAGTACGACATTGTTGCCGCCTGTAGCACTGAATGCAGGGAAGCCAGCGAGCATTTGGCCTCCCTTGATAATAATAAAAAAATAATAATAGCCAATCATCGCTGAGCTAAACTGAGCTCATGTCAAGGGAAGACCATTTTGATTTGGCTTCTTTCTCATCACATCGCATCAAGAGAAATCCGTAATTGACAGAAACAACTTGAATTGTTACACCTTGTTGTGTTGCTGTCCTCCGGTGGCTAGCTAGCTAGCTAAAATTGTCCTTTTCTGAATTTAGCAATGGATGGATAGGGATTTGGACATGTGGTTTTACTTAATTTCCCCTGCTAGCCAATGATTATAACGGTGATTTTGATCCAACCATATATTCATATTGTGCCCCTGGACTGAGAGGATGGAAGTTCAATATGTAGCTAGATGTAGAAGGCTAATGTTAACTAGCTAACGTTGCCCATGAAAGGAATTTAGGCTAGCGAGCAAGCATTTTAGCCAGGTAGCCTAGTACGAACAAAAAAAAGCTTGTACTGTATGATAAAGTGATAGACCGTTTAGTCAACATGAAAGAGGAGGGTGTAGGGTGAGCCAACATGTTTTTTCTACTTGCACACACACACACACACACACAAATCCGATCCAAGGACAACCACATCATATTTATCTTACGTTGATTGGACTACATTGTTTTTGGTATCTTTAATTTGTCACTGTATTAGACCAAGCATAGGTGATTTGATGATGTTGAAATGTTGAAGATGAAATGGTGCTGGAATAGTGGAGGCATCTCCTGTTTTCTTTGCCACTTGCGGTAACTCTCTGTGGCTCTAAAATCAATAGTTGTTTAGTGGTCTGAAAATGTCGGAAACATTACCTTGCTTGACCATGCTGTATCTCATGTAACTGATAGTTACATGCAATGTGTTTTCTGGTCTTCACAGGACAGAGGCTGGACTCTGGCTTTGTAACAAAATAAAGGTGTGGTTAAATTGATTCTGCCAATGGGGATTCTTATTGTCTCGGCCTTTAGGCCTATATACATCATGATGTCAAGGCTTATGAACTAACAGGTTGTAGAGCAAACAATGCAATTATCACAACACATAGGTTGTAATATGGCTTTTCCCCCCTGGTTTGGCTTCCCCAGTGATTTTACACACACACCGCTTATTGCTCATTGTCCCACTTTCTCCTTGTGTCCATGGAAATGTCTCTTTGTCTCTTTTCTGAAAGACAATCAGCCTGCTTGTCTGTCTGTCTGGCTGATGGTTAGTTCATCCCATCACTTCTCACTCCCCCCCTGCTGCTCCCCCATGGACATTCCCAAACGGACTCTTACCCTGTCCCCACAGTTGGAAGTGTGCATAGAATTATTATCTTTATTATGTCTCATTCATTTAAAAAAAATATACCTTCATTTTTTATTTAACTTAAGATTCTCACTGTACCCTGCAAATACCATGTAATGATCTATCTAAAGTTTCTCCCGTTCTTCTCTGCAGATCCTCTCAAACTCTGTCAGGTTGGATGGGGAGCGTCGCTGAACAGCTATTTTACGCTCTCCAGAGATATTCGATCGGGTTCAAGTCCGGGCTCTGGCTGAGCCACTCAAGGACATTCTGAGACTGGTCCTGAAGCCACTCCTGCGTTGGCTTGGCTGTGTGCTTAGCGTCATTGTCCTGTTGTAAGGTGAACCTTCACCCCAGTCTGAAGTGCGTAGCGCTCTGGAGCAGGTTTTCATCAATAATCTCTCTGTACTTTGCTCCGTTAATATTTCTCTCGATCCTGAATAGTCTCCCAGTCCATGCCACTGAAAAACATCCCACAGCGTGATGCTGCCACCACCATGCTTCACTGTAGGGATGGTGCCAGGTTTCCTCCAGACACTTGGCATTCTGGCCAAATATTTTTAATCTTGGTTTCATCAGACCAGAGAATCTTGTTTCTCATGGTCTGAGAGTCCTTTAGGTGCCTTTTGGAAAACTCCAAGCAGGTTACTCATGTGCCTTTTACTGAGGAGTGGCTTCTATCTGGCCACACTACCACAAAGGCCTGATTGGTGGAGTGCTGTAGAGATGGTTATCCTTCTGGAAGGTTCTCCAATCTCCACAGAGTAACTCTGGAGCTCTGTCAGAGTGACCATTGGGTTCTTGGTCACTTCCCTGACCAAGGTCCTTCTCTCCCGATTGCTCAATTTGGCCGACCGGTCAGCTCTAGGAAGAGTCCTGGTGGTTACAAAGTTCTTCCATTTAAGAATGATGTGTTGTTGCAGAAATGTTTTGGTACCCTTTCCCAAATCCCAAATCTGTGCCTCGACATAATCATGTCTCAGAGCACTGCGGACATTTCCTTTGACCTCATGGCTTGGTTTTAGCTCTGAAATGCACTGTCAACTGTGGGACCATATACAGACAGCCGCCCCTCACAAACACTCACTTTCCAAATCATGTCCAATCAACTGAATTTTCCACAGGTGGACTCGAAGTTGTAGAAAGATCTCAAGGATGATCAATGGAAACAGGATGCACCTGACCTCAATTTCAAGTCTCCTAGCAAAGTGTCTGAATACTTCTGTTTATTAATCTTAATTTTTTAAATTTGACCCCCTTTTCTCCCCAATTTCGTGGTATCCAATTGTTAGTAGTTACTATCTTATCTCACCGCTACAACTCCCGTATGGGCTTGGGAGAGACGAAGGTCGAAAGCCATGCGTCCTCTGAAACACAACCCAACCAAGCCGCACTGCTTCTTAACACAGTCAACCCGGAAGCCAGCCGCACCAATGTGTCAGAGGAAACACCGTGCACCTGGCGACCTGGTTAGCGCGCACTGCGCCCGGTCCTCCACAGGAGTCGCCAGTGCGCAACGAGACAAGGATATCCCTACTGGCCAAACCCTCCCTAACCCAGACGACACTGGGCCAATTGTGCGTTGCCCCATGGACCTCCTGTTTGCGGCCGGCTGCAGCAGAGCCTGGGCTTGAAACCAGAGTCTCTGGTGGCACAGATGCAGTGCCCTAGACCACTGTGCCACCCGTGAGGCCCCTGTTTTTTTATTTTTAATAAAATTGACAAACATTTCTCTCTCTCTTTTAGCCTGTCATTATTACAACCAGTGCAGTAAAAATGAACCCATAGACACGCTAGCCTCTAGCTTAGCGGGGTTCATAATTACAGAGAAATAGATTTAGGGCTGTAAAACTAACTAGGTTAGAATCATTACTCAAGTGCATTGCTGTTTGGGGTATACACTCAAAATGTCTCAAAATGTTTCAAACAAACTGTAATCTCAGTAGAGTATAAATAGTTCAGTAAACAGCTCAGATTTAGGGAGGGAGGGGAAGAGAGAGGAGGAGGGATGGATAAAGGGCTCCATGCTAAAGTGACAAGTGCGATTTAATGTATTAGAATGATTTGCTCAAGCACATTAACTCTCATTAAACCCTGCTGTAATTATGAGGGAATCTGTGTAACACCAATGACACCCAGATGTTAAACTTGTATTAAACTTGTATTAATCTGACACACACACACACACAATTAATCTCACACACACACACACACACACACACACACACACACACACACACACACACACACACACACACACACACAAACACACACAATAAATGATAAGCCATAAAACAATGACAAATACACACACTGACCCTGATGAACCATGTCTCTGGACAGACAGACAGACAGACAGACAGACAGACAGACAGACAGACAGACAGACAGACAGACAGACAGACAGACAGACAGACAGACGTTGTTTACAGGGAGCTGTGAAAGCGTTGTCCATTCTGTCATCTCTCATGTCCCTCATCACTGCCGCAGTGCTGTCTGTCATGGCCGGAGGGATAGACCTCTATGTGTGTGTGTGTGAGTGTTTGTGAGGGGCGGTGGCAGATGACCTACTTCTGTTTTTCCCCGATGGAGGGACTGGTCCGCCAGTCATCCTCAGTTCATGAGATCGGAACTACAGCAGAGCAGTGTGTGTGTGTGTGTGTGTGTGTGTGTGTGTGTGTGTGTGTGTGTGTGTGTGTGTACTATCAGATTACCTGGCCGCAGTGCAGTGCATTTGGTGATGTGGTTCGCCTGGCTACCCCTGGCTCATTAAGGCTGGCTCTGCTCGTTAAGTTAGTCCCTCCCTCTCATTAGCATGCTCCTCGTTTGGGTCAAGCCCAGACAATCCCAGAGCAGCTAGTGGCCCAATGGCTCATGGGTAATGTGATCCCTGTGTTGTTTTGCGCATTCCCAATGCCATATTTCTGCCCAACTGGCCCCCCTCCATCTCTTTCTCCATCCCCCTCTCTGTCCCTCTCTCTCTCCATCCCTCCGTCTGTCCCCTCAGTCTATCACTGACCCCCTGATTACCCCTCGCTCTCTATCTACTACTGTCTAACAACCAAGCTAATAGAATACTGTAGAACAGATGCTATATAAATAGGATAATATCTGGTTTAATAGTAATATATTTTGGAATTTGGTATTTTATTAGGATCCCCATTAGCTGTTGCAAAAGCAGCAGGTACTCTTCCTGGGGTCCACACAAAACATTAAATAACATCAAAGACAGAACTACATACATATATATTTTTAAAGGCACACGTAGCCTACATATCAATGAATACAAACAAACTATCTGGTCAAATAGGGGAGAGGCTTTGTGCCGCGAGGTGTTGCTTTATCTTTGTTTTGAAACCAGGTTTTCTGTTTATTTTAGCAATGAGATGGAAGGAAGTTCCATGCAATAAGGGCTCTATATAATACTGTATGTTTTCTTGAATTTGTTCTGGTTTTGGGGACTGTGAAAAGACCCCTGGTGGCATGTCTGGTGGGATAAGTGTGTGTCTGATCTGTGTGTAAATTGACTATACAAACAATTTGTCATTTTCAACACATTGTTTCTTATAAAAAGAAGAAGTGACACAGTCAGTCTCTCCTCAACCTCTAGCTATTTATATCAGCCCTCTGATTACAATTAAGAGCCAAACGTGGCACTCTGTTCTGGACCAGCTGCAGCTTAACTAGGTCTTTCCTTGCAGCACTGGACCACACGACTGGACAACAATCAAGATTAGACAAAACTAGAGCCTGCGGAACTTGCTTTTTTTTGGAGTGTGGCTGACTCCTAAGGAAATTCTTCTGTTGGGCTATAGGGTTTGGCATCCATTTGCAATGTGAGTAGTACGTATAGTGGAGGGGAATGGGTAAAGTAACATAGGATTTATGAAGGTTTAAAAGGAATGGAAGGCTGGTGATTTATGAATCTTGGAGTAACATTCTAATGGACAGTGGACACCCTTTGAGGTATGGTAAAAGGTTATATGTGCTTACCTCTGCATCCCAGCCCTAAGTGAAGCAGAGTAACGCCAGTCTGAATTGGGCACCTTGGGCTGCAAAAGAGACAGAGAGAGAAATGGATTGGAGTCTTAGGTACTGAAAGAGATCACACAGGCAAAACCCAATATCTTCTCATGAATAAGTCATGGCGTGAACTAGAAGTACATGCACACACATATATGCACAAACACTCATCATGAAGGCAACAGCTTGCCTCAGCCTGTGGAGAGAAATGAGTTACGCTGGACCTCTCCTGCTCCCCTCCCTCTTCCCCTCTTCCCCTCTTCCCTGTCCTCTGTGAGAGTGACGACTTTGAGAGATATGCCTGTTGAGTGCCCAGACCAGACCGGACCCCTGACCCTGTCTCTCTGCCACAGTCCCTCGGGCCACCCACTTCCTGGGTCAAACAGCTTCAGGGGATACGCTCCGTTACAATGGCGACCCGACGGAATTCTCACATCACTGTTTTTGTCTAAGGGCTCCATCAGAGCTGTCCACCTCTCCACCTCTCCACCCTTCCTCTTTCTCCCTCGCTTTCTATCACTCTTTCGCTCGGAATGTCCTTCTTACTATTTTAATGTTTGATTTATTTGTATTTTATCTATTAGGAGTGGTTTAAGGATCTAGAAAAAATGCTAGCCCCAATCTACCGCCCTCATTCATCTCAGTGCTCTCCTATCTCTATATCCTCCATTTTATATCCAGCTGTCGCTCCGTCTCTTTCATTTTATTCTCCTTTCCCCCTCTGATCAAAACCTTGTGTGTCACTGTCACAGTATCAGCCTGAGCTGGTCCGACAGGCCTCACCATGGTAACCACATGGATCCCCCCCACCACCCCCTCTCTCCTCATCTCCTTCTGTTTCAGGTCACAGGTGGAGGAGGAGAGGTGAGGTGAGGAGGAGGCGATATCAGCTTTACCCCCTCAGGCCTGCACCTGGACAGAGAATAAATGTGACATCCCCATCACAACAGAGCCGTGAGAGAGGCGTGTGAAACGGCCATATCCTCTGTCTGCAGGCTCTGTCTCTAGTGACATCATCAGGTGAACTCTGAATACCAGCCAACACTTGGGGATGTATCCAAGTTGATAACATGCTTTAAAAAAACACAAAAGTTAATGGAAATGTATTTGTGTCACATAGTGAAACCATATGATATGAGACTCATTGTAATGTTCTGAAACAGAGACGATCACAGTATGGGCCTGGGATCAGATTACCCATTCCTAACCTTAACCATTACGGGGCAACAACAACAAAAAAACACATCTGATCCTAGATCAGTGGTAGGAACAAGCTCTACCTTCTTCCCAGTGGTGACAGATGTTAACTTCCTGGAGATGGGGGGGGGGGGGAATCGACCGTAGTCTCTCCACGCAGCACATTCATCACCCTGAAATCCAATACATGGCCAAAATGAGGAAAAACCTGGTGTTCCTCCAGGAGTCAGGCATCCCATCACATCATCTACATCCACAGGGAAACAGACGGCTCAACGCGCCACAGCAACACAGGGACACACTCATCAGCACTGCAGCAGGGACACAGTATAAACCTCAGCGGTTCAGAGAAACCATATTTGTGTTGAAGTTGCGTCAAATCCATAAAGAAGTACACCTTATGGAGCAGTGACAAACTCTAAAGCTAAAATAGACTTTGTTGGCGTAACCAAGGATGGAAATAGGCTTCACACCTGACCAGCCTACACATGGTAACACTCCAAAGCCTTTAACACTCCGCACTCCAACTCTCATAAACAAGAGAGACTTAACACTCCACACTGTAACTCTGATAAACAAGAGAGACTATAACACTCCACACTCCAACTCTCATAAACAAGAGAGACTTAACATTCCACACTGTAACTCTGATAAATAAGAGAGACTTAACACTCCAACTCTCATAAACAAGAGAGACAGACTTCATCCCCAAAAATAGGGTAGTTTCCATAGAAATAAAAACGCCATCACTAAGCAGTTGCCCTGGAGTAACTCTTTGGGGGAGTGGTCTGGCCGTCCATTAGAACAGACTCCCACTAACACCGTAAGTTAGAGAGGAGCATCTGGACCCTAAAACACGTCTGCAGTCTGATGCAGCCCTACACACAGACAGGCTCTGAGTCTATCAGCAATACACACAGGATGTAGCGTGATGGCGGAGAGTTGATATTGTGAATTTTGAATTTGGTTTCTGTATCTGAGAGAGAGAGAGAAATCAAGATAGAATGTTTTTATCCCTATGGGTTTCCTGTGCACTCCCTTCCTCTCTGCCTCGCTGCGTGAACACAAATTAGGGACTTAATAAGGCCCTGTTTTTTTTCTTTCTTTCTCTCTCTGCCTCTGAGTGGACACCCCTCGCGTGGATACAGCGCTCGCACCTCCACCATCGAACGCCTTGGTCCAATCACCTTGCTTTCCCCGTCCTCATGGAACCCGATCAATCCCACCGTGGTATCGGGAAACACGTCGCCGACAGTTAATTACAAGGCTGGAGCAAACATGACTGGCATTTAATGAGGGAAACCACCAGGGAGAGAGGAGCAATTACATGAACATTGTTTTATTTCACCCTTTTCATCCTCTTTCACTCCCCGACCTCATTATATCACCCTTTTTCAACCCCTTTTACTCCCCCTACCTCATTTCTTCTTCATTCATTTTTATTGTGTATAATTTCAGGCAGTAGTTTTGAAAATAGAGCTCATGAGCAAAAAAACGATCCCCGAAAACGTTTCGCAATTGTGCAAAACGTATTCCATTTTGTATATGCTACGTCCTGAATTAGTTATGCGAAATAACAATGCTTACATTCTTGCGATTCGTATGATACGTCACGAATTCCAATTCGTAAATTAAGCTACACATGTGTATTAAAGTGCTTAAGATCCCATTCCATCTCTTTTGAAGGCTTAAATGTTATCTTAATTTAAAATGAGCCGTGTCGACAACGTACATATTTCTTTTATCATAATTGTCCTTTTCTCTACTGTGTTTTTCTACGACAACCATGCAGGCAGAACAGTCACCAGATTCCACTTTACACATGGAATGAACCACTCTGTTAATGATGTAAAGCCACCAGACTCATAGCTACGAAGAGTTTGATTCTGTTTTTCCCCTGCTTCACAAACGATGCCAAGTGAATGAGAAAACTCAGTGACCTAAAGATGGGAACATTAATCCAGAGCAGAGTCTGTCTCCCTCCCTCAAATTCCATTGCTAACCCACTAAACCAAACTCAGGGCATTTGCCCTGAGCGTGACTGACCCGTGGGGATTGTAATGGAGTAAGACCCATGACTATTTACGTTGGAGAGAGCAACACTAATGTCCAGACTATCTCTCTGTTCAGAGAGACCACACCAGACTAGTCTTTGCCCATTGAACCAGAACTAGAGGATCAATCAGATTGGCCTAGTGTGACCTCACCCAGTCAATCACAATAACCCTTTACACACTAAACCTAGCATTCCAATCGAGTTTACAAAAGTCTATTCAACTGTACAGACATGTTCTAGAAGAAAGCGATCAAAGCAATCCCACTGTCCGTTTCGAAAACCATTGAACCCATATCATTTCCAAAACAATATCATCGCAAATAGCCATGATATGTTGCAGTTGTCTCTTGAGTGTCGTCCTACTGACACAGGTTGTAGCAGTACAGCACACAACAGAGAGAAGACGGTGGAGTGAGCTATGGAGAGAGAGATGTTTTCCCTGAATACGAGTATTTCTGTAACAGCTCCCTAAACGACCACGGATGAGCGAGGCGCATAAACATCTGATAGCTGCCGTTTGTTTCTGATGATTCAGGCTCTCTGAAGAGGCTCCGAGCACCACACACACACACACACACACACACACACACACACACACACCACACACACACACACACACACAACACGGAGACAAGAGCGTATCCACCCGCCAACACAAACATACACACAAGCACACAGCTCCCACAAAGAAGCTCTGAGCTTGCCTGCACCCCGCACAGCTAAAATCTAAACACATTCACAAAGCGCTCGAGAAATTAGAGAACATATTTTCCGACACTGCATGCATGTACGTAGTGTACAGACAGAGCTCACAACAGAGCATTACACAGCAAAAACACCTTTACTACTGCAACACAAGGCAATCAGTTCAGGTAACCCAGGTAACCTTTTGACAAAAATAAACAAAGGATAAAAAAAAGAACTGGGAGGGGCACTGTGATTTTCAGGTGTTCGATTCTCAAGGCCTGTGACATAAGAGCGTATAACTGATTTAGGTGATTTCAAACTTGACCATATCTGCAAAAATATATATTAAAAAAGAGCATATTAAGAGTTTACTATTGCATAAACACAACAAAAAAAGATGAAAACTCATCTACACCCCCTCCCTGCATGAAAATTGTAAATGCCAAACACTGTTCCACAAAACACTGCCTAGGGGAAAACCCAAATAATACATCTCCCAAAAAAAACAAGGCATGAAGTGGCTTTCCAGTCAGTTGGGATGTAATTGTTGGGATCAGATGACGGGACACACACACACACACACACACAGACACACAGACACACACACACACACCTGTATCGCAGTTGCATCTGGCATGCTGAGCCTGCGCACAAACATCTGGCTCTGTCCACTCTGGCTGGTGACGTATCCCCCGGAGCCCCAGGTGCCACTGTGGGGCCGGCCCGTGTTATAGAACATGAAGGTGTCGCTCCCCGATGTGGCCGTCATACATGTCTTATAGCAGTACGTTTTGGTCATGGAGCCGTTCCCTCGCACCTCGATGTAGTGAGGCTCCACTTTCAGGTCCCTCCGCAGAGCAACGTTATTGTTGGGTTGACCCTGACCCCCTCCTCCACCTCCCCCACCACCTCCACCTCGACCCAATGACCCTCCACCCCCGCCGGCCGAGGTGCCCCCCTCGGGGACTCTCTTCTGGGACACACAGCATGGGGAGCAGGAACCGGGCTGGGTGCAGTAGGCGTGGCAGCGGACGATGGCCAGCACCACAATGGTGACCAGGAACACAAAGGTGGTGGCGCTCAGGGCCACGATCAGGTAGAGGGTCACGTTGGAGAACAGTAGTGGGCTGTGAGGCCTGATGATACGTTTGGGGTCGGGGGTCAGCTTGGGCGGCAGCTCCATGACGTGCACGTTGATGGTGGCGGTGGAGGAGAGCGGCGGGAGGCCATGGTCACGGACCAGCACGGTGAGCAGGAAGGACGTGGAGTTGTCCTCGCTGACGCGCCGCGTGGTGCGGATCTCCCCCGTGTGCTCGTGGACTTTAAACAGGTCCAGCTCGGAGGTGATCTGCTCCAGGGCGTACACCAGCCAGGCGTTCTGACCAGCATCCCCGTCCCACGCCACCACCTTGGTCACCAGAGCCCCCGCCTCCGCATTCTTCATCAGCGTCTCAGTGGTCCGCGTCCCATTGGCTGGAGGATGGACTATCCTGGGGGAGTGGTCGTTCTGGTCCATGATGTAAACATAGACAGTTGCCACGCGGCTGAGGGGCGGCACGCCACCATCCTGGGCTTTCACCTGGAAGTGGAACTCTCTGAGCTTCTCAAAGTCGAAGGCTCGCAGGGCATAGGCCTCGCCCGTGTCGGGTTTGATGCTGACGTAGCTCGCCACGGGGATGCCGTGGTTGTTGTCATTGAGGACGGTGTAGGTGATGCGAGCATTCTCCCCAGTGTCAGCGTCCAGAGCCTTCACCACGCACATTGAGGCCCCGGGCGCGTTGTTCTCCGTCATGTACACCGTGTAGGACGTCTGTTCGAAGCGAGGAGGGTTGTCATTGACATCCGCCACGTCAACTTTAATGGTCATGTGTGAGGAGAGGGCCGGGGTCCCTCCGTCAATGGCGGTTACCGTGACATTGTAGGTGGAGATGGTTTCCCGGTCTAGGAAGGCGGAGGTGACCAAGGTGTAGTGGTTCCGGAAGGACTTGATCTTAAAGGGGAGGCCAGGTTGGATCTCCAGGGTCACCTGTTTGTTCTGTGCGGAGTCCCGGTCATTAACGCTGATCAAGGCCACTACCGTGTCTGCCCGAGCGTCCTCACGGACTGGGCTGGACAGAGAGGACAGCACGATCTCTGGGATATTGTCATTCACATCCAAAACCTCTACAACCACTTTACAGTGGACGGCCACTGCAGAAGGGCCCCTGTCCATAGCTTGTATGTACATCTCATAAGAGTTAGTCTCCTCATAGTCTATGTTGTTCTTCACTCGGATCTCTCCTGTATCTGTATCCATGGAGAACATTTGTCTCACCCTCTCTGGGGTGTAACTGCTGAAAGAGTAAAACACCTCCCCGTTTGTGCCTTCATCCGGGTCTGTGGCGTTTAACTTTATCACCAGAGCGCCCTTGGGCGAGTTCTCTAACAGTTTCACTTTGTACACGGAGTTGTCGAACGCGGGCACATTGTCGTTGGAATCTAGGACATGAACGTTGATTTTGGCTGTGCCCGTGCGCGCAGGGGTGCCTCCGTCGACAGCAGTCAGTATGAACTGATGAGACGGTGTATGCTCGCGGTCAAATGGCTTTTTGAGCACGAGCTCGATTTGCTTGCTGTTTGCCACGGGCTTGTTGGAGTCCAGCGCGAGGTGCTCGTTGTTGCTGAGCCGATAGAGCCGAACCGAATTTGAGCCATCATCTGCATCCTGCGCGCCTTCGATGGGGAACCGGGACCCCGTTATAGCGGACTCCGAGATCTCTAGCTGGTACTCGTCCCGGGGGAACTGTGGCGAGTTGTCATTCGCATCCAGAATCTCCACCTCCACGTTGTGCACCTCGAGCGGGTTCTCAACCACCACCTCTAGGTTGAGGGAACATGTGCCGCTGAATTCACACAGCGTCTCTCGGTCGATGCGGTCACTCACCGACAGCTTGCCGTTTTTATGATTTATGTTGAAATATCTCCTTGCGCTGTCCGAGGTGATTCGGATGCGTCGGGAAGAGAGCTTTCGCAGGTCCAGACCCAAATCTCGAACAATGTCTCCGACCACAGCCCCATTCTCCAGCTCCTCCGGAATGGTGTATCGTATTTGTGCATTTGTAAGGCCACTGAGTAGAAAAATTACCAAATAAAAAGTAAAAGGCACATTTTGCGTTATGCTGCAACAGCATCGCGCCGCCACAGCCATCGCAAGCAGGCAGGATCCGCAGACGGATTAGAGAAAGCTTTCCGCCTTTTTAGCTTGCCGTGCGTCCCCACCCGCCACATTAAAAACTGGGGAAGAGTCCGTACGTTACCCCCTACTATGTGCAGGACGACCAAAGCATCCTCTCCTGTACATGTGCTTGTTTAAAAGGATGTTTTTCCGTTACATCCATGTTTTCCTTTGTCTGTTTGGTTACAGCTTTTTTTCTCTCTTTCTCTCTCCTCCGCGCGGCTGACTCTTGTTTCACTCTCACGGGTGCTGCCTATCGCTTTCTCCCTCTCTCTATCTCTCCTCTCTCTCCTTCCCCCTCCCTCTCTCTGTGCGATGGTGTCTGTGGGCAGCGGGGGAGGGGGAGCCTTGCTCTCAAACGGTGCTGGCTGCATTTCAGCACCTCCGAATGAAAACGGCGTCAAATAAAAATAAAAAATGCCATTCACACCTCGGGAATACGAATACTGATTTGTATCATTATTTTCAACAGTCGATCGTTTTTGACATTTCTTAAGAGAATGAATTTGAGCAGACTAGTAGTTTTTTTTATCCGAGGGAGAGCGAGCGAGTGCCACCGCCCTTTTCATTGTGTGCTGGGATACATTGACGATCTGTTTTCTCAGTACGCCCAAGCGATTACTTCTCTCTCTTCATTGATCCAAACGAGCAATTACGCCAAAGCTCGAAGAAAAATCGAAGAAATAGAAATAAAACGAGTAACGGATATTTAATCGAATAAAATAAGCTTTGGAAATAGGGTTAATAAACCCCTTAATTAAAATATATAAATAGATAACTTTTTCATTGTATTTGTTCAGCAATTATCAACATACAATGTATCGTTTAACTGTAAGTATAAGCACAGCAGCTTTGGAAACATTTACGCTACATCCTCCCAGTAAAGAGGGGGATCTGTCCTTGAAATGCGTCGATGGATTCAACAGGGCAGTGCAAATCGAGTTAGGGCTGAGCATTAAAAGATGGAGTTATCAACACACACTCTCAGGAAAAAAAAGTGTTATTTTTGGTTCTACATAGGTTACCTATAACGTTTCGGTTCCCTGGATGAGATTAAAGAACATTTCAGATTCCTAAAAAAGGTGCTACATACAATACATATATCAAAGTATGTGGACACCCCTTCAAATTAGTGTATTCGGCAATTTTAGCCACACCCGTTGCTGACAGGTGTAAAAAAAAAATTAGCACACCGTCATGCAATCTCCATAGACAAACATTGGCAGTAGGATGGCCTTACTGAAGAGCTCAGTGACTTTCAACATGGCACAGTCTTAGGATGCCACCGTTACAACAAGTCGGTTTGTCAAATATCTGCTGTTATTGTGAAGTGGAAACATCCAGGAGCAACAACAGCTCAGCCGCAAAGTGGTAGGCCACACAAGCTCACAGAACGGGACCGTTGAGTGCTGAAACGCATGGCGCGTAAACATCATCTGTCCTCAGTCACTTACCACCGAATTTCAAACTGCCTCTGGAAGCAACATTAGCGTAAGAACTGTTAAAATGGATTTCCATGACCAAGCAACGCACACAAGCCTAAGATCACCATGCCAAGCGATGTTTGGAGTGGTGTAAAGCTTGCCACCATTGGACTCTGGAGCAGTGAAAACACATTCTCTGGAGTGATGAATCACACATCACCATCTGGCAGTCTGACGGACGAATCTGGGTTTGGCGGATGCCAGGAGAACGCTACCTGCCCCAATGCATAGTGCCAACTGTAAAGTTTGGTGGAGGAGGAATAATGGTCTGGGGCTGTTTTTCATGATTTGGGCCAGGTCTCTTAGTTCCAGTGAAGGGAAATCTTAAAGCCACAGCATACAATGACATTCGAGACGATTTTGTGCTTCCAAGTTTGTGGCAGCAGTTTGGGGAAATGCCTTTCCTGTTTTAGCATGACAATGGCTCAGCGCACAAAGCGAGGTCCATACAGAAATGGTTTGTCGAGATTGGTGTCAAAGTATTTGCCTGGCCTGCACGGAGCCCTGACCTCAACCCCATTAAACACCTTTGGGATGAATTGGAACGTCTAATCGCCCAACATCATTGCCCGACCTCACTAATGCTCTTGTGGCTGAATGGAAGACAGTCCCCGCAGCAATGTTCCAACATCTGGTAAAAAACTTTCCCAGAAGAGTGGAGGATGTTATAGCAGCAAAGGGGGGACCAACGCCCTATTAATGCCCATGATTTTGCATTGAGATGTTTGATGAGCAGGTGTCCACATACGTTTGATCATCTAGTGCATTCAGTGCATTCGGAAAGTATTCAGGCCCCTTGGATTTTTACTAAATTTGTTACGTTATATCCTTATTCTAAAATGGATTTAATAAACAATTTTGACAAAACGCAAAACAGGTGTTTAGAGTTTCATAGCAAATATATTCAAAAGAGAGAAACAGATACCTGATTTACACAAGTATTCAAACCCTTTGCTATGAGAATCCATATTGAGCTCAGGTGCATCCTGTTTCCATTGATCATCCTTGAGATGTTTCTACAACTTGATTGTAGTTCACCTGTGGTCAATTCAATTGATTGGACATGATTTGTAAAGGCACACACCTGTTTATATAAGGTTCCACAGTTGACAGTTCATGTCAGAGCAAAAACCAAGCCATGAGGTCGAAGGAATTGTACGTAGAGCTCCGACACAGGATTGTGTCGAGGCACAGATCTAAAAATTCTGCAGCATTGAACATCCCCAAGAACACAGTGGCCTCCATCATTCTTAAATGGAAGAAGTTTGTAACCACCAAGACTCTTCCTAAAGCTGGCTACTGGCCAAACGGAGCTATTTAGGGACAAGGGCCTTGGTCAGTGAGGTGACCAAGAACCCGATGGTAACTCTGACAAAGTTCCAGAGATGGGAGAATCTTCCAGAAGGACAACCATCTCTGCAGCACTCCCCAATCGGGCATTTATGGTGGAGTGGCCAGATGGAAGCCACTACTCAGTAAAAGGCACATGGCAGTATGCTTGGAATTTGCCAAAAGACAACTAAAAACCCTCAGACAATGAGAAACAAGAATCTCTGGTCTGATGACACCAAGATTGAACTCTTTGGCCTGAATGCCAAGCGTCACATCTGGAGGAAACCTGGCACCATCCCTACTGTGAAGCATGGTGGAGGCAGCATCATGCTGTGGAGGTGTTTTTCAGGGACTGGGAGACTAGTCAGGATCGAGGCAAAGATGAACGGAGCAAAGTACAGAGAGATCCTTGATGAAAACCTGCTCCAGAGCACCCAGGACCTCAGACTGGGGTGAAGGCACACCATCCAACCCTACATAGCTTGAGAGGATCAGCAGAGAAGAATAGGAGAAACTCCCCAAATATAGGTGTGCCAAGCTTGTAGCGTCATACCCAAGAAGACTCGAGGCTGTAATTGCTGCCAAAGGTGTTTCAACAAAGTATTGAGTAAAGGCTCTGAATACGTATGTAAATGTGATAATTCTTGTTTTTGTGTTGTCATTATGGGGTATTGTGTGTAGATTGATGAGGGGAAAAAACGATATAATCAATTTTAGAATAAGGCTGTAACATAACTAAATGTAGAAAAAGTCAAGGGGTCTGAATACTTCATGAATGCACTGTATACCCAGTGAAGGCAATGAACCTTGAGGGTTATATCCTTATAGCCTACTCCAAAGTATAATGGGGATTTTAGAAAGCAACAGCTAACACAAGATAACCCAGTCACATCAAACTCTGAACTGATAGGTTTTCCCTTTTCATTTGTTTCAGCTGTTTTGCATTGACTTTTATGTCCATATTAATGATGCTGCTGCTGCATGATTTCGCCTGGTCAGAAAAATGTCTAGTTGACGTCCGACATCCTTACCTCTCTATGGCAGCGGAAAGATCGAATTCCTGTTTTGCAACATTGTTGCTGAGGTCTGAGTGGCAAACATACCTGTGCTGTTGCAAACTAAATGTTAGCTAGAAACAACAGGAAATAATGTGCTTAATAAAAGCATGCACTCGTAGGTAAAAAAAAAAAACAACGTTTTTTAAATATATAACCTTCTGGTCAATTCAAAATTTGACATTCCTGCATGACGACGCTTGAGGACGGTGTTTGAACCAACTTGCAAGTTAGCAATTTTCAATGAATTAAGGTAAGCAACGTTGATTATTTTATTCAAATATATGAAGCCAGAGTCATATGATAAACTATAGGCTAGATAAATAAAGTTAACATTATTTCAAAAGGGTTCTACATTCCTATCAAAGGGTTCTATATTCAACTTTTAGGGGTTCCATATATGAAGAACCCCTTTTGGTTCTATGAGGAACCTTTTATTCTAAGAGTGCAGAGACAATAGATCGAGCAAAACAACACAGAAGTAAATAAAAAAAGCTGTATCCTAACTAAGAATGCGTTATAGGATTTTACTCAATGCCTTTTCACCATCGTTCTCCTCTACTCTATTTGAACTCGTTCTGCAGCTCTCAAAGCAAAGTGATCTGTGTCCAGTGCTCTGTCGCTGTCCACGAGCCCTAGAGCTGAAAGACAATTCAGACGTCATTGGCTGCTCGCGATCTCCTCTCACTTATTGCCCGGAGAGTGACAGCTGGGTTGATCATACAGTATATTAAAATTACAGGGGTATTTGGCTGCCGCTCCAGTTTCACATCATATTCCTCGCAGTACACAGGATCCCCCCAGCCCCCAACCCCCAATATGTCGTCATATGAAGCATGTTCACTTCGGGTGAGCGGGCGAAACGAACCAGGTCATCAACAAGATGCTCGAGACTTGTCTCTCCGCCAATCTGTCAAAACAAGCTAACATGTCCTCTCCTGTCAGACCCAAATTGCTGAAATAGTATAGAGCGCAAATTGCAGATGTAGAAACCATGAAGAATTTAGACGAGTTTCCATCACTTGACTAGTAACTCTGCATTTCCTTTCGACAGTCTCACCTTCCCCAAACACCTAGCTAAGATATATCCTATTACAAATAAACGAATTTAATCTTCCACCTGACGTAAAAGACCAAAATAATTTAGCTGTTTTTCACAAAACCCTATTCTAGAATCCATCTGAGTGGTGGGAACGATTTCACACACAAATAGACTAACCCCTGTCAGTTTTAGAGATAGCTTTGGGGGCAGTTTACAACAAGCAATAGTCATTTAATAGCCTGGCAGGCATGAATATACACACACTACCGTGGTTCCTGGCGACTTGTTACACTTTCTTTAAAAGTGGACCTCAAGTTTATAGACGATCGTGACATATGTTCATTTATTAAAAGTCATGCGCCACCGCCGCTTCTAAATGACCACACTGGACAAATTGTCTGGCTATATTAGACGACATTGTAGTAAGTGTAGAATGCATATAATTCCACAGCCATTGGTAGGCCGACATCTACGGATGCGTTAGGGTTAAGCTGGCTCCTAATTTAAATTCGACTCAATATCTCAAACACCTCAAACATCTGGCCATGAGCCCGAGGTGGCTCACTGCGCAAGTCTGACGGCAGGTGGTCGGTCTGGTAGTGGAGTAAAATGCCCACCTCTTCCCGCTCAGACGTTCCTCCTAATTAGTACAGTCTGAACCCATGTACCCCTATTAGAATCCAATTTCAAATCCGATTCAATTCAATTAAGAGGGGCCTCTTACTCCTAACGCAATCAGTACGACAAAAGTGAGGGGGAGGATGTCTCGACACTGCCTAATTTATTTTCTATACCAAAAGCACACAGCGGTTCATAATGAATTGAATCCCGGCTCTCGTCTCATCTTCGATCCTTTTACCTCTTGAAGAGGTCTCAAAAGTTGGATAACACTCAGACAGGCACCAGTTTGCTAGACAATCGGCTTTTATAACAGTCAAATTGACTGAGCCATACAGTGAGTGCAGTGCCATTCAAAGCACCACCGGGACATACACCCCATTAAGACCTAAACGCAGGGGAGGCTCCACTGGGTGGCAAATCCTCAACCTGGTCTCAGAGCATTTCATATTATTCTGTATGTAAATCCGAGACACTCCATTTAGTACAATATGCTACGTTTTGGCATGTATTCATTTGTTGCTGTCCATCACCTATTTCATATGATATGTTACGATGAGAAAAAAATAAGAAACCACACACTGCTCTGCTATAATCACTGCCCTTTATTAAGCTTTACATATCGGCCTCAAGGCCTATGATACGTTACAACCTACAACTCATATTATATGTTATGAATTAGCAAAGCGTACAATATTATACGGATTTGCAAAAACTTCCGTATGTTGCGAATTTGGAAAACGTATGACATGTTACGAATTCTAGCTAGGTGGCTAATGTTAGCTAGCTGGCTAATGTTAGCTAGGCTAGGGGTTAGGGATACGTTTAGGAGTTAGGTTAAAGGTAATGGTTAGGGTTAAGGGAATGGTTAGCTAACATTCTAAGTAGTTGCAAAGTAGCTAAAAATGACTAAGTGGTTGAAAAGTTGCTAATTAGTGAAAATGTTAAATTTTCCGTGATCAGATTCAAACTCCCAACCTTTGGCTTGCGAGACATAACCGTCTGTCTTATGTAACCATACCAAACACAACATATCATACTAATTTGATTCAGAGGGGTTGGGTTAAATGCGGAAAACACATTTCAGTTGAAGGCATTCAGTTGTACAACTGACTAGGTATCAGCTTTTCCCCTTTCCCCCTTTCCCCCTTTAATTTGATGTCCCGGATTTACATTTACTATGTTACGTCTAGTCTATGACACCAGGCTGATATGCCAGGTGTGCTCTTGTGATCTGAGGAAGGGGGAGAAAGGGGGGGGGTGTATTAATCTAATATTTAGCAGTTCAAATCAAAAAATGCATTCTGATTGGGCACCTAGTCCTGCAATTTCATAAGGTAACACCTTCATTACCTTGTTTAGGAAGCTCATTGGATCCCACCCAGGGCGGGGTCAAATTATGCAGACATCTACACCTAATAATAAGCTAGCTAGTATCCTGTAGCTTCAGTATCACAACAAGCAACTGCACATCCGTTACTCCAGCCACTAGCAACTGACGAGCTGTTGCATCGAACCAAACATGAACCAGTGGAAGCAGAGTGTATTGTTGTTCGCACATTCTTACAAAGTGAAATCACATCCACAGGCAGTAACAAGAAATGGAGCTCACTCAGTGTTCTTCAAAGATACGGCGGGCCATTGTCAGCAACGTCGACTGTGCTGTTGGCACAGAAACATGGATTTAAAATGCTCCTACAGGCACGTCACCCTGGAGCCAGCCTGATTAACATTTGGGACATCTACAGCAATGTGCGAAAATCCCTGCTCCACCCTGAAGAACTTATTCAGTAAACACAGACACAGCATGTTACATCAGATCAACAAAAAGCCTTTGCTCGTCCAGCTGGCATTTGAGAAGGACCTGACAAGTACGTTTCGCCAGGAAGGAAAATGGAATCAGAAATGTCACAAGGTTCAAAACAGCATGGAGGAGGCTGCAAGACATCCCTGGCCGTCGTGCCAGAATTATTCATTCAATGGTTTTCCGTCATTTAATTAAGACCACTGGTTATTTGGCATATATTTTTATGTAATGTACAGTTTAGGCCTTTGCTTTTTACTTCAAAGTATATTTTAGATTGATCTGTGAATCTTAATGTCATTTCTTGCTTTTACGGGTCCAATTGATATATACTGTGTGTACAGCGCCTTCGGAATGTTTTCAGACCCCTTGACCTTTTCCACATTGTGTTACGTTACATCCTTATTCTAAAATTAAATCGTTTTTATCCCCTCATAAATCTACACCGAATACCGCATAATAGGTTTTTAGAATGTTTGCTAATTTACTCAAAATAACAAACAGAACTATCACATTTACATAAGTATTCAGACCCTTTACTCAGTACTTCGTTGAAGCCCCTTTGGCAGCAATTACAGCAGCCTCGAGTCTTCTTCTCTGCAGATCCTACTTTCAGGTCTCTTCAGAGATGTTCGATCGGGTTCAAGTCCGGGCTCTGGCTGGGCCACTTAAGGACATTCAGAGACTTGTCCCGAAGCAACTCCTGCGTTGTCTTGGCTGTGTGCTTAGGGTCGTTGTCCTGTTGGAAGGTGAATCTGCGCCCCAGTCTGAGGTCCTGAGCTCTCTGGAGCAGGTTTCCATCAAGGATCAAGGATCTCTCTGTACTTTGCTCTGTTCATCTTTGCCTTGATCCTGACTAGTCTCCCAGTCCATGCCGCTGAAAAACATCCCCAAAGCATGATGCTGACACCACCATGCTTCACCATAGGGAGAGTGTCAGGATTCCTCCAGGCTGTCATGTGCCGTTTACTGAGGAGTGGCTTCTGTCTGGCCACTCCACCATAAAGGCCTGATTGGTTGAGTGCTGCAGAGATGGTTGTCCTTCTGGAAGGTTCTCCCATCTCCACAGAGGAACTGTAGAGGTCTGTCAAAGTGACCATTGGGTTCTTGTTCACCTCCCTAACCAAGGCCCCTCTCCCCCAATTGCTCAGTTTGGCCAGGCTTGGTGGTTACAAACTTCTTTCATTTAAGAATGATGGAGGCCACTGTGTTCTTTGGGACCTTCAATGCTGCAGAAATGTTTTGGTACCCTTCCAAATCTGTGCCTCGACACAATCCTGTCTCGGTGCTCTAAGGACAATTCCTTCGACCTCATGGCCTGGTTTTTGCTCTGACATGCTCTGCCAACTGTGGGACCTTATATAGACAGGTGTGTGCCTTTCCAAATCATGTCCAATCAATTAAATGTACCACAGGTGGACTCCAAGCTGTAGAAACATCTCAAGGACAATCAATGGAAACAGGATGAACCTGAGCTCAATTTCGAGTCTCATAGCAAAGGGTCTAAATAACTATGTACATTTGTTTTTAATTTTTAATACATTTTCAAAAATAATCTAAAAACATGTTTTCACTTTGTCATTATGGGGTATTGTGTGTAGATCGATGAGTATATATATTTTTTAATCCATTTTAGAATAAGGCTGTAATGTAACAAAATGTGGAAAAAGTCAAGAGGTCTGAATACTTTCAGAAGGCACTGTATACAGGTTTGCCTGCTGTCCATGGTCCTGAGTCAACGGTTACGGTGTGTGCTGTTTTAACCTCCCTTGGGTAGGGGGCAGTATTTTCATGTCCGGATGAAAGCGTGCTCAAAGTAAACTGCCTGTTACTCAGGCCCAGAAGCTAGGATATGCAGTTGGTAGATTTAGATAGAAAACACTCTAAAGTTTCTAAAACTGTTAAGATTATGTCTGTGAGTACAACAGAACTGATATGGCAGGCGAACCCCGAGGACAAACCATCCCAACAAAAATAAAAATTCAGCCTACCACTGTTTTCAATGGCTGTCACTTTTATTATAAGGCGAAATCCTCCCAAATTGCAGTTCCTAGGGCTTCCACTAGATGGCAACAGTCTTTAGAAATATTTTCATGATGGTTTTTGGAAAAATTGATCCAGAAATTGTAGTTTTTCTAGCTGGCTTCCATTTTGGCTGTAGTGTTTTCAAGCGCGTGGAAGAGAGTGCATTCTTTGGTATTTTTCTCCGGTAAAAGACAATTACGATTCTCCGTCTTAAATTTTATTGTTTATTTACTTATTAGGGTACCTAAGGTTTGATTATAAACGTTGTTTGACTTGTTTGGAAAAGTTTATTAGTAACGTTTGTGATTCATTTTGTATGCATTTTGATGGAGGGAAACTGGGTGGATTATTGAATGAAGCGCGCCAGCTAAAGTGAGTTTTTATGGATATAAAGAAGGACATTATCGAACATAAAGTCCATTTGTGATGTATCTGGGACCTTTTGGGGAGCCAACAGAAGAAGATCATCAAAGGTAAGGCATTTATTATATCTCTATTTCCGACTTTCCTGGTGCACCTGCCTGGTTGAAATATGTTTTTCATGCTTTTGTATGCGGGGCGCTGTCCTCAGATAATCGCATGGTTTGCTTTCGCCGTAAAGCCTTTTTGAAATCTGACACAATGGCTAGATTAACAATAAGTTAAGCTTTATTTTGATGTATTACACTTGTGATTTTATGAAAGATAAATATTTATAATTCTGTAGTTTGAATTTCGCGCTCTGCAATTTCAGCGGATGTTGGCCAGGTGGGACGCAACCGTCCCACCTGGCCATAATGAGCGCACCTTGGGCTACCATTCTTCCTGGGACTTCTCTTCAACATTGCTTGCTTTCTTGTGTGCAAAATGACAGTGCATATGGTTGCATATGGTGCATATGGTTCCGATAGGCCTCCATTTTTGTAAATGTATGTCGCAGTAGTTGGACCAATACCTTGTCTAGTTTACTGAAGTAAGTAGGCAAACATTCACTCTGTTGTGATTCATAAAATTACACATTAGTTGTGTGATAGGTTACTAATGTTAGGTTACTAATGTTAGCCTACTAGCCTACTTTTTGCCCCCTCCCTGCTCTCTTGCTATAGTGTGTGTGTGTGTGTGTGTGTGTGTGTGTGTGTGTGTGTGTGTGTGTGTGTGTGTGTGTGTGTGTGTGTGTGTGTGTGTGTGTGTGTGTGTGTGTGTGTGTGTGTGTGTGTGTGTGTGTGTGTGTTGCTCTCGGGAATGGGCATTTCATCTTGTTCGCGGCAGATTCAAATTGACTATAGAATATGCACTTATTTTGATTTAGTTTTTAGCTTTTCTGAAACTCTCCCACACCGAAAACATTGAGCATCTGGAGAAGTGTTGGCTTGGTTACGGTCATTGCATAGTGCCACAAATTCAACAGAAATGTAGCCTTTACTTCTAGTTATTGAAGTTTAAGCTACGAAGCCTGTAAGAATCTTTGACAGTGTCGAGCGGATCTATGCGTGTTGGGATACGCAAATTGCGATGATTGCTCATTGTTCATGCGTAGGGCCTCGTTTCAGATACATTTTTGTACATTTGAAAAGTAGTAAAACCAATCTACTGTACCTTGTGTTATCAGGGCTCTAAAGCAATACTTGTTGTATGGATTTAAAAATGACCCCTCAGACATGTCATCCTGGAGCCAGGCTTGCCTAAACAGTAATGTTATTGAATGCTGATCTCATCCTATTGATTTATTTAATCAAAAAGGGAAACTACTAGCATAGCCTGAAGCTCATTTACTTTCAAAAATGACTAAAACTAGATTTAGCTTTCATCAATTACAAAATTGGCTCAGCCAGTGGTCATTCATTGGTGTATATGTCTATCTCTGGGTAAATCCCACAGTAAACATAGTCAGAGTTATAGGCCTATATCAGTATGGTAGACTGAGCATCAAGTTGTTGTTCTGTGTTTATTTGGGACTGTGTGACCTCAGAGAGCACTAGTGCCAGTCTGATTCACCCAGGCACGCAACACGCCCACACAACCCTCCCCTCTCCCGGTGCGGCTCCAGCTCTCCTCCACTGAACCCTCTGCCCATGGCAATGACATGCGCTGGCAGCCCGCAAGACGGGCGCTGAGCAGTGAGTCACTCCAATGCTACAAGTAGATGGATAGATAGCTGAGCGACTCTTCTTCACACTCCAAGCGAGGCTGAGGGGGTGGCGAACTGGGGAGCTGGAGAGATGCAACGGAAGAGAACAGAGATGGAGGTGCAACGGGACTTGAGTTAGGTTTGATGGACCGAGAGGGAAGTTTTTTCATTGGACAGAGTTTTAAATGTTATTTTCTATTTTACACATCCGCTCTCCTTTCTTTTTTTCCAATGACCAATTGAACTGAGCTGTGGAGATGACACAGCAGAGCTCTCGAGTCGGTCTGTTACTCGTGAGTCTCAGAAGCATGCGAGCCGCAGCGCTACCCCTGACATTCAGAAGATTCTCCCAGCGGGGCGCCCAAGCTCCATGTTTACGGCAATTTGAGACAGCGATGAAAAGAGGCAACCGTTATCTCGCCAATTACACACACCGCGGGATTTTACACCTGGCCTTTTCCACCTCGCTCCGTTGTCTGCCTCTCTCTCTCTATCGTGTTCTGCTCTCCTCTCGTTCCCTGTCTATTGGGCTGATGGTACATGGGCAGGTAACTGACATCTCTCTCACTGTACCTGTTAGAATCCACCCATCTGTTCCGCCGTTAATTGCACGCCACAGATCTGGGCATTATTTCATTTGCACTCAAGGGGCTCGAGATTAAGTATCTAAATTCCTCCTCTGCTAGACAAACAGATGTCTGTCTCGCCAGAACAAACACAGTACATGTCCCAATTCTCTTCAATGGCTCCCTCTCTCTGCTCTTGTCCTTTCACCACTGACTGAAGGGTGGAATCATCTATTCTGCCTCTTTGTCTCCCTCTATCCCATCTCACTCCTCACCAACCATTACTGTCTCTTTCCTCTCTTCCTGCAATCCTCCCCTACTCGTCTCACTCTCACCACCCCCTCTCTTACCCTCTACCAACTGCCTCATACTCTCCTGTTTCACCTCCCTCCCTCCCTCCCTCCCTCCCTCCCTCCCTCCCTCCCTCCCTCCCTCCCTCCTCTCTGGTCCAGCTGTGCTGTGTGTCTGTGACATGCGTTGCTCCAGCTGGGAGAGCTGTGGCCCAGGGCCACCAGAATGTCTGAAGTGGAAACACGGGAGCTAATGTCTCTGCTGCTGCTTCCTCTCCCTCTCCCTCTCCACTGTCATGTCCTCTCTTAAAACCACCCCAGAGAGAGAAGGGGAGCGGGACAGAGAGAGGGAGGGGAGAGACGAGAAACAGAGGGGGTAAAGAATGGAGAGAGACTGACAGGAGGAGAGATTGAGCAGTGACTGGGAGAGTGAAAAAGCTGCAGAGCTCTGAGGGCACTTCCTGTGCTCTCTTTTTGGAGCTAGACGAGACATAATATTAATGACCCTCTCCATCCATTATGCAAGATGGCGGACATATTAATAACAGGCTCTCCAGTAACACTCTCTCTATTGAGACACATGAATTGTCCCGGTTTAAAAGCCATTCGTCCAGCCCCCCTCAGCATCTGTTATGCCATGTGGAAGCCCTCCGTTTCTGAGTCAGATTTTCCAGCTGGAGGAGAGCTCGTCAGAGAGATGGGTCATGGACGGTACTGGGTGAATCAAGCCTAAGTCGCTCTGTCACACACACACATGCACACACACAAAGGGACTGGGACCAGCACTGACTCTAGCCTTGGGTGAAGAGACTGAATGAGCATCTGGGCTCTGTGAGTGTCTCGTCTCTTTGTTATCGTCAGCTGCTGTCTCGTCTGGTGTTCTCAGGGCAAGGAGTGATGACCTCATACATGCCCCCCCCCCCCTCCCCCGCACCACACAAGATGGAGTCAGAGCTTTGAACCACCTACTGTTCATCGTGAAGAGACACATACATTATGTGTAGTTACACTGTGCCTATACGTAACTACAGGATTTAGACCTCTTATACAGAACTACTGCATGGCACAAATCTTGCCACCATATTACACTGCTAAAATAGGGTACAGCACACAAAATGGCCACCTGGTTTTCTAGGACTATTGCATTTAGGAAATCCATTCAAAATAATAATGAAAAAACAAAATAGCTTTTTCTCTCTCTCTCTTTTTCTCTGTCTGTCTCTCGTTCTCTCAACAAATGAAAATGCCTGCAGGCTGTTGTGTAGGAGGACAGCAATCACAGCGTCTGTGCTGCCAGGAGAAAAGGCCATAGTGATGAAAAATCTGCATCTAACAGGCAGGAAATGACAAAACATCCATTTCCACAGAGAGAATGATATATGTAGGCTAAAAGGAGGAGAGGCTGACAAACCATGAAAGGAAACACACTGATCATCACCATTATCACAAATGATACTTTACTCTTATTTTTCCTAAAGTGAAGAAAACAAATGCTGACCATTTAGGTGGAGAGAGAGCCCATTGCATCAGGCTGCACCACTTATTGGAAGGATGTGATAAATGATGGAGATTCATCCATTTAAATTGCTAACTACAATATCTGCCATATTGTGTGGAATAGGAGGGTCGAGAGATTTGTTTTTCTGGAACTAAGCGTTTTAAGATTTGTGCCACAGAGCGAGAGAGAGAGAGAGAAAAATTTAAGGGGCGGTGTTCTGTCTCAGTGCCAAGAGCACGGCAGTTTGCAGCCAGGACAGGATGAGAGAGGGAGAAACAGTAATACTGGGACCTCTATTGGTGTAAGAGGATACTGCAAGGACAGACTCAGTATGGTCTCCACAATGTGTGTGTGTGTGTCTCAATCCGCAGCTCTCCTCCTTTCCTCTCCTCCCGCGTCTGACAGTGTGGCTGTGAAGGACAGTGCCAGGCCCCCTCCAGAGGAGAGAGAAGGAAACTAAAAGATGCTGACAAGAGAATCTGTTTCCAATGACAACACCCTCAGCCTGCAAGAGAATACATGTCTGCAACAAGGCATTTCAAATCACACAAGCCAGATCTCATAGATTGAACAACTCTGTGGTAAACGTGATCAACCACACCCGTAAGCACAAAAAAAACAGATATAACTAACAGATAACATATCTGTCAGGTAGCCCAGAGGTTAAGAGCATTGGGCCAATAAACACAAGGTCGCTGGTTTGAATCCCCAAGCCGGCAAGGTGGCAAAATCTGCAATCCTGCCAGTGAGCAAGGCAGTTAACCCCCCGACAACAACTGCTCCCAGTGCGCCGGTGACATGGATGTTGATTAAGGCTTCCCCCAGCACCTCTCTTATTCACAGGTTTCGAGTTAAATGCGGAAGACACATATCGGTTGACTGCATTCAGTTGTGCAACTGACGAGGTATACCCCTTTCCCTGTTAATGAATCCAGAACCAAACCATGATATCGTAAAGACCTTCCAGCAAACAGAGATCAAAGGCTACCGTGCGGCAAAACTCTTAACTGCATTTTGTTTCACATGCTAATAACATGCTAACACTCTAGCGGCATCAGCGCTAACTTTGTAAAACCAATGTATTATGAAAGACCGCACACCTTTCTACCGAGAATCTCCATCTAAAGACTCATAGATTGAAGGGCCTGTTTGAAACGGGTGCGCAGGTTTACCCCTGCATGTATGTTGGATGAGGTGGAGAGGCTGTTCTGCCTGCGTTTGGTTGTGCCTTCCCAAGTGTACCTCCCTTTCAGCATAAAGGGTTGGATGGAGAGACTGTGCTGGGTGCGTTTGGTTGTGCCTTCCCAAGTGTACCTCTCTTTCAGCATAAAGGGTTGGATGGAGAGACTGTGCTGGGTGCGTTTGGTTGTGCCTTCCCAAGTGTACCTCCCTTTCAGCATAAAGGGTTGGATGGAGAGACTGTGCTGGGTGCGTTTGGTTATGCCTTCCCCAGTGTATCCTCCTTTCTGTGTAATGGGCATGACAGTACGAAAGTGGAAGTCCCCGTTCTGTCCCCGTTCTGCCTGAACATAAAATTAAACAGATTCATGTTGTGGTAAACAAAGCTATCTGAGACAGCAGGCAGGCGCCGGATCCCGTCTATCCCTCCATTCTGGACCCCTGGCTTAGTAGCCACACTGGATGGACGGGGGTGGATGGATATGGAAGAACCCTGTGGTTCTGAACATGACAAAGCTAATCTATAGACTGCAACAACAGCCTAATGCCATAATGTGTGTGTGTGTGTGTGTGTGTGTGTGTGTGTGTGTGTGTGTGTGTGTGTGTGTGTGTGTGTGTGTGTGTGTGTGTGTGTGTGTGTGTGTGTGTGTGTGTGTGTGTGTGTGTGTGTGTGTGTGTGTTCAGTCTTTATCTGTGACCAATTCTCAGCCCCTTGTATTTCCACTTAGCTGCAAGACACATGTAGTTGTTTAATTTGTTTTCGTCAGCCTCATCCAGGCTCTCTCCTTCTCTCCCTTTCACATGATTTCACATTCACACTCCTTGTTCTAATCTGTCACCTTTTTTGCTGTCTTCATCTCCCTCCCTCTTTCTCTCAATCCATTATTCTCACTGTATTCTCACACCTTTCTACCTCCCTCTGCCTTTCCACTCTCTCTTTTTTCATCTTTGAGTGAGGTGGATTTACATTTGCAGTTCTCACTCTCTCTCTGAGAAACAGACTGGTGCACGTCAGCAATGAGGATCGTCTCCATGGCAACCTCCATGGCAACCTCAGCTGAGCTCCCTTCCTCTTGCCAAGAGCCACACCCAGGAGGGAGGAGACCAGGAAGTAACGTGTTCACACCCGAGTGTCCATGCGTGCATGTCTGTGTGCTAAACAAAGGACGCTGGAACAAAGCCAGGACATAGAGCAGGCGTCTCAAGGTGCCGCATTATCATTAGCCCAATCATGTCAACCATGATGCAACCAAAATCTGAACCAGAGAGCTGGGGGTAAGGGTGTCTTTTTGGGTAACAATAGTTGACCCCATCTGGATGGTTACTGAACCTAAATTACTTACAGTAGGTGAATGAATGCCCCCTGCTGTAGAAATACAATCCAGTAAAATTGTGAAGCACTTAGCTGGCTACCACACCAGGGATAATGTACTTAGATAATCAATAATGTAATGCTTTTTGCAACACTGGGGCCAGCAGAGCAGAGGGAGAGGCTTTTAGCCAACACACTTAACACACAGCCAATGTAATAAACACGTTATTGAATAACACACTCTCAGCTAAATACAGGACTACACACACTGCTGCTCCCACAAAGAAATTCATACACCAAGTGCAATAATGTTTAATACACCAACATGAATCTGTTGATATTAGGAAATGACACACACTCAAATAAACACACGTACACAGAGAACACACTGACAAACACCCACCCACACACAGACATGGTGGTGACCTGAGAGCTGGAGGGATAAGCCCTGCGACCTCATTCCCCTAACCCTTTGTCCCGCCTCCCCGATTTAGCTGTGATTGACAGCTGAGTTGCTGCCGGTAATGTCAGCCCCGCCCAGCCCAGGCTGCAGCTCGCCGAGACGCCAAGGCTCTGAGAGATCCTTTCTGCTGCAGAGCAGAGCGGAAAATTACCACAGCCTCTCTCTCTCTCTCTCTCTCTCTCTCTCTCTCTCACACACACACACACACACACACACACACACACACACACACACACACACACAGAGCTGCAGCCAACAGAGCGCATTCTGAACCACTCGAATGCAGAGAGACAGCCTCAGGCATTGTTACTGGAGCCACACCGGGCCAAACGCAGCACAGAGAGAGAGCGTGGCGACATAGAGAATATATTTTGTGTGACTCTCAGACACCTAGTAAACACATACTGACTCGCATTGAGCTCAGAGGGCACTGCAATCTTCCAGACACACACTGACCCACTTACACATGCATTGCAATATTCAGAACCCCCGTGTGATCATAGAGAGCCCCCCAAAGCAGACCACATAGATAAGACCACATTCTGAACCAACCAAATGATCATACAGTGGCTCTGCGCTGGTATTTTATTTAGCTGTTTTTACTGACCGACCACTCACAAAACAAATAGGTCAGTGTATTATGAAAGAGTATTAAAGAACTTATTATCAAAGAGAAGTACATCATAGAGCTTTGTGCGATACAGAGACCAAGAGGGACAGAGCTACATTGAGGCCTAGACTATACAATATTTACAAAGCCCACTTGAATGCCACTGGTTACAAACATCACCACTTTAAATGTCCAAAAGAATGCTCAATCTGGATGAGTAGATAGCGTTTGCTGTTGATAGACACAGTCTGTGTAGTCCAACAAAAAGGGGCTGAGCAGCTTACATGCTGAGCGGATCGAGCCGCCCTGACACACTTAGCGCATGTTAATGAAAATGGGAAGAATCCTGTTTACAGCATGTTCAGGCTGATAGCATGCGTGTCTGGGGAGACCTGCTGCTAATTCCCCATTACTCCTCTCAGCTGCTACCCCCCACACACACAGGCACACACACATGAAAACAAGGTTGGTGGACTGAAGGAGGGAGGGTAGACGGAAGGAGGGTGGGAGAGGGCGATAGGGAGACAAAGAGATAGATAGGAATTGATATTGAGCGGAACACTGTGGCTGAGAAAATGGAAGGAAAATGTTGTATAGAGAGCAAAATAAGGGGAGAGAGAATCAGAGGGATGGAACAAGGCCTGTGGACTGAGGGGAAAGGTATGAGGGGGAGGGGCAAAGAGGGCATTGAAGAGTGGGAAAGCAAGAGAAACAGTGAGACTGGAGGAAAGAGAAATTAGGAATTAGAAAAGGGAACATAGACCTAAAAAGACAGGCAGGGATAGTGGCTGAGGGAAAGGGGCAGAGGGTTTGAGGGAAATCGATTAAAGGATGGGAATGCAATAGGAGCAGAGAGACCATGAGATTGAGAGAAATGCACAGTGAGTCAGGGAAATGTACAAAGCAACAGCAGGGGTGAGAAACCGAGGGGATAGATAAAAAGGATAAGGGAGAGAATGAAAGAGAAGGATTACTCATGAACTCAGATGTGAAAGAAAGGGTTGTTACGGCAGTAATCCTCCAAGCTGAGGGAACAGCAGAATAAAAGGCATGAGAGCGAGAGAGAGGCCTATCCTGTCACCCACACACCTTCCGGGGACTCAAAAAGATAGGTAGGCCCCTGCTTGTGCCAAGCCAGCTCACTCATACACAGGAACGCAGACTCCTCCATTTACGCTCAATTTGTCTGTTTGCTTCAATTTATATTTCACTGAACCTCGGTGGTGGTTTGTAAAAGATTCAACAACATGCAATCACCATCAATGAATCGATCTTGTGGATGCAAGAGAGAGAGCGAGAGACTACGGACTTGCGCTAGGTAGTAATATTCTAAACATGGGGGTAAGTGTTGACATTATATAAATAGAAAATGGAAATAAAACTACATCCTATGAAAGAAAGTATTGGTTGTCGCACAATCATGAAGAAAAAAAACAGAATCCATCAAAAAAACAACAGCTGACGTTCTGATTCTGCTGCCATTAAAAAGCTCCCAATTTGCCTTTTTCAATTAGGCTGCAACTCTATCATCCGTTGAAACAACTAATTTTTGGATCCTTGAATCAAGTACAAAAGTAACTTGGAACACATTTCCACAGCATCATAGAGAGGCATTCGAACGTCACAGATGTTAACTAGTTCAGCACCATGGACAGCAACACTCACTCTATCAAGACATGAGGCTACACGCTCATTGAAAATAAGCAAAAGGTGACAACTCTAGAGTTAAGGGTTGTTTTCTAAAGTAAGATAAACTTTGAAAACAATATTCTTGACTGCAAGAAGTTTAAAGCAGCAATAACGGTATAATTCAATAGAATAAAATGCCCGTTCATGTATAGCCTAGATCTTACCTTATCTTTGTTGGGTAATGTCTGAGTCCTGTCAAACGTGTCATTTCCATTAATACTGATCAGTTCTGCATCTGCAGGTGGATACGGTGCGGGGAAAACCACTACGTCGCTCTTCAGTGTGTCTGAACTGAAACACACATCATACTGCTGAGTAGATTTAGAGTAAGACCAGCTCCCGTCAGGGTGTGTGGTGATCATTGGGGCGCTGTGCATGCCGAAACTGTCGTCTGTCTTGAAGCATTTTACAGCTATTAAACTGATCAGGCTCAGTAAAAATATCACTGACACCGAGGCAATGGCGATCAGCAAATACAAGTTTAAATCAGAGAAGCTCTCCTCCTTTCTTGGTACGTTTCTGTATTGAGTCTGGATTTCACCTGTACTTTCAACCACCACTACATCAATAGACACAGTCGCTGACAGTGAGGGTTCTCCGTTATCAGAAACCAACACGACCAACGGGTGTGTTTTCAAGTCATTGTCACCCATTCGCCTCTTAGTCCTTAGTTCCCCGGTGCTGGTTCCGATTCGGAAGAGGTTGGTTCCCTTGGGCTCAGAGATGTGATAAGAAAGCAGCGCATTGTAACCAGAGTCGGAGTCTACAGCCCTGATCTTGGCCACAAAGTAGCCCGCTTCAGCAGAATAGGGAATGTTCTCAGAGTTAACGGAGCCGTGATCAGAATAGGGCGCGAGAATCCCAGGACTGTTGTCATTCTCATCCAGAATAAAAACGTTCACAGTCACGTTGCTGCTGAGAGGAGGAAAACCAGAGTCTGTGGCCTGAACTTTAAACTGGAAAGTTTTCGTCTCTTCATAGTTAAAAGTCTGCAGGCTGACTATATCTCCTGTATCTGAGTTTATATTTACAGAAGATGATACGAAAACACGTTTATCTAATGAAGAATAAGTTACTTTTGCATTTTCATCTGAGTCTGGGTCAAAAGCAGACGTCGTACAAATGACGTCTCCTACCTTACTGTTCTCTTTAACATAAATATTAATCACTGGTTCTGAGAAGCGAGGAGCGTTGTCATTCACATCAGAAACGTGTACAGTAATAATGCTGGTGCTGGAGAGAGGCGGGGTCCCTTCATCCGTAGCTGCGATGGTGACATTATACTCAGAAACACCCTCTCTGTCAAGAGGCCCATCTACTACTAAAGAATAATGATTATTATAAGAGCTCTTTATCGTAAATGGTACGGAGTCTAGTATTTTAACCTGTACAGCGCCATTTTTGCCTGCGTCATTGTCAATTATTGTTATCAGGCCAACCATTGTCCCTAATGACGCATCCTCTTTTACAACGTTAACTAAAGACGTGACAGATATCTCTGGTGGATTGTCATTCACGTCGGTAATTTCAACCAGCACTTTACAGTGAGATGCTCTTGGCTTGTGGCCTTTGTCTTTAGCTTGGATACGGATTTCAAAAACGTTGTTGGTCTCGTGATCAACCACGCCTTTCACGGTGATTTCTCCAGTTACGGAATTAATTGCGAATGCATCAATGCTATTGTCATTGTTTTGGTTGATAAAACTATACACTATTTCTCCGTTTAGCCCCTCGTCTGAATCTTTCGCTTGAACCATAATCACGGAGGTACCTGGAGGCGTATTCTCAGGAATACGAGCTTTGTAGAGGGGCTTTGAGAAAATAGGAATATTGTCGTTAACATCCTCTACATTTATTATAATAAGTGATGTCCCAGATCGTGGAGGTTTTCCTCCATCTATAGCGGTCAGTGTGAGCTGGATAACAGGCTGTTTCTCTCGGTCTAAAGCTTTCTGCAGCACTAACTCAGCAGACACACTCTGCTCTCCACCGTTCTGTACATCCAGGGAGAAGTGTTCATTCGGGCTCAGCTTGTAGCTCTTTACCGAGTTAGCTCCTATGTCTGCGTCGTAAGCGCTGTCCAAAGGAAATCTCTCACCTGGAAATGCAGACTCCGACACATTCAAATAGGTTTTAGGAGACCTAAACGATGGCGAGTTATCATTTATATCCAAAACATTCACCTCAAGGCGGTATAGGTTCAATGGCGAATTCACAATGGCTTCTAGCGTTAAGGAACACTTCGTGCTCTGAGTACAGAGCTCGTCTCTGTCTATTCTCTCCCTCACGGACAAAATTCCAGTCTTTGTATTTACATCGAAATACCTCTTGTTGAGTCCCGAAATCTCAAACCCACGATATTCAAGGTCCTGCACGTTAAGATGCAAATCCTTCGCGAAATGTCCGACAACAGTGCCCGGGTTAGATTCCTCCGATACGGAATAAACAATCTGTGCTGATGCGATACTCCAAAGATGGGACAACGGCAGAAGGTAGTACATCCACGGATGAAAAATAAACGCTTGGTGAGTCATTGTGACAGTATTCTGCTTATTAAACCTCCAGCTACCAAAAGCAGATGTCGTCCGCATAGCTGCGTAATTTCTTAAAATCCAAAACAGACCCAGACGAGATCCACGATGTTCTGCTGCTCGGGCAAACAAAGCGTTTTTTTCGACACCGAACAATGACCCTGTAAAGGGAGGAGCCTCAAACAACGAGCGAGGATTTACACTGTGTGAGCAGATAGCGACACCGCGTGGATATCGACAGAGAAAACGGAACAACTCGGCTATAGATTTCTGTGGAAGTGAAGACCAAAATCAGCAATCCCTCAAAATACGTAAAGGGACCATACAAGCTACGGATCATGACCACGACATCTGTTAATATCCGATGATATTGGTGAGTTCTACAGTATTTTAAATGTGACGAGGTAAAAACTACTCAATTTGATTCGGCCGGGTTAACACAGACACCAGAACCCAAATGTTCAGCCACTTCATCAGACAAACTTCTCGCAAACGGGCGTGATGCGTTTCAGCACCATGGAGAGCGAGACCGCTCTCGCTTTAACCATGCAGGCAAATAGCAAGACAATGTTACAACTGGTACAAATGTTACAACTGGTACAACTGAAAACACAATGTTACAACTTCAGAACGTTCTAAAATTAAACGGATCATTCAAACGAACTCGTCATAATAACCAGCATAAGCAAAACAATGCAGATAACTTGGTAGTTCTAAACAAAGGGAGAAAAACAGATTTCAGTTTTAACTGACCTGTAACCCTTACCTTGTCTTTGTTGGGTAATGTTTGAGTCCTGTCAAACGTGTCATTTCCATTAATACTAATCAGTTCTGCATCTGCAGGTGGATACGGTGCGGGGAAAACCACTACGTCACTCTTCAGTGTGTCTGAGCTGAAACACACGTCATACTGCTGAGTAGATTTAGAGTAAGACCAGCTCCCGTCAGGGTGTGTGGTGATCATTGGGGCGCTGTGCATGCTGAAACTGTCGTCATTCCTGAAGCATTTTACAGCTATTAAACTGATGAGGCTCAGTAAAAATATCACTGACACCGAGGCAATGGCGATCAGCAAATACAGGTTTAAATCAGAGACACTCTCCTCTGTTCTCGGCACATTTCTGAATTGTGTCTGGATTTCAATGGTACTTTCAACCACCACTATATCAATAGACACCGTCGCTGACAGTGAGGGTTCTCCACTATCAGAAACCAACACCACCAACGGGTGAGTTTTCAGGTCATTGTCACTCATTCTCCTCTTAGTCCTTAGCTCCCCGGTGCTGGTTCCGATTCGGAAGAGGTTGGTTCCCTTGGGCTCAGAGATGTGATAAGAAAGCAGCGCATTGTAGCCAGAGTCGGAGTCTACAGCCCTGATCTTGGCCACAAAGTAGCCCGCTTCAGCAGAATAGGGAATGTTCTCAGAGTTAACGGAGCCGTGATCAGAATAAGGCGCGAGAATCCCAGGACTGTTGTCATTTTCATCCAGAATAAAAACGTTCACAGTCACGTTGCTGCTGAGAGGAGGAACACCAGAGTCTGTGGCCTGAACTTTAAACTGGAAAGTTTTCGTCTCTTCATAGTTAAAAGTCTGCAGGCTGACTATATCTCCTATATCCGAGTTGATATTTACAGATGATGATATTGAAACACTTTTATCTAATAATGAATACGTCACTTTTGCATTTTCATCTGAATCTGGATCAAAAGCAGACATCGTATAAATGACGTCACCTACCGGACGGTTCTCTTTAACATAAACATTAATAATTGGTTCTGAAAAGCGAGGAGCGTTGTCATTGACATCAGAAACGCTCACAGTAATAACGCTGGTGCTGGAGAGAGGCGGGGTCCCTTCGTCCGTAGCGATGATGGTGACATTATACTGAGAAACACCCTCTCTGTCAAGAGGCCCATCTACAACTAACGAATAATAGTTTTTATAGTTCGACTTTAATTTAAAAGGCACAGCCTCAACAAGATTACAGTTAGTGAGGCCATTTTTCCCTCCGTCTTTATCTATCACTGTCACCAAGGCGACGACCGTGCCTATTTCACTATCCTCTTTCACTGGGCTCATTAATGATGTCACTGATATTTCAGGAGCATTGTCATTAACATCAACAACCTCAACTAATACTTTACAATAACCACTGCGAGGTGAGGAGCCTTGGTCAGTTGCTTGTACACGTATTTCATATGCTGCGTTTTTCTCCTGATCCAAATGCCCTTTGACAGTCATTTCACCTGTATCTGAATTCAGGGCAAACATATCAGCAGGATTCAGGTTCCCACGCTCAATGAATGAATACACAAGTTTACTATGTAGTCCTTCGTCTATATCAGTAGCACTAAGTGTTAAGACTGTAGTCCCAAAAGGTATATTCTCAGGCACACTGACCTTATACAGCGGCTTGCTAAATGAGGGTGAATTATCATTAGAATCTATGACATTTACAACAATAGGCAGCGTTCCGGATTGTGGAGGTTTTCCTCCATCTACAGCGGTCAGTGTGAGCTGAATAACGGGCTGTTTCTCTCGGTCTAAAGCTTTCTGCAGCACCAACTCAGCAGACACACTCTGGTCTACGCCGTTCTGTACATCCAGGGAAAAGTGTTCATTCGGGCTCAGCTTGTAGCTCTTCACCGAGTTACTGCCCGTATCTGCGTCATTCGCTATTGGCAGTGGGTATCGCTCGCCGGGGTATGAAGATTCAGTTATGTTAAAAGTAGCAACCTTTTTAATGAATGACGGAGAATTGTCATTGATGTCTAATATATTCACCTCGATGCGGTGGAGAAACATAGGATGGCTCAATATGGCCTCCATATTTAGAGAGCACTTTACCGTACTCGGACAGAGCTCCTCTCTGTCTATTCTCTCGTTAACGAACAGTACTCCTGTTTTCAGATTCGCATCAAAATACCGCTTACTCTGTCCCGATACAATCCTTAGACCCCTTGACTCCAGGTCCTGTACATTAAGGTTTAAATCCTTGGCGAGATTCCCCACAAACGTGCCTTTGTCCACCTCCTCTGAAACGGAGTAAGAGATCTGCGCTGCAGACCAGTCAAATAAACAAAGCAACGCGACGCACTGAATCCAAACGCCTTCTCTTTGTCTTCGACAACCCATGGTTGCTTTTTCAAAATGAATTAATCCAACAGAATATATTCACATTTCCACGAAACCTAAAAACCGGTAAAATGTTTTTTTAAATCCACCCAGCCCATTCCGTCTCACCACCATTCGAGTGTTTCGCATCACAAAGCTCTCGAGACTGGTGACTCTATTCTCTTTTTCTTTCAGAGAGGAGGAGTCATGGAATATCAGTGACTTCATTTACTTCTGTGGTCTATAGTGACACCGTGTGTCACTTAAATTTCACTTGTTGTTGGAATACTGCGATGCCCTCAAGTCGACAATATCACACTGGACATTTACTCACCGAAAGGCCCACGTGTTAAAAAGGACAAATGTGCTGTCACATGCAAAACACAGGGAACGGAGCTACATGCAAGTAAAGTAACCTCATATAAAGAAATACATCTTCACATGGTCGTGTTCTGATAACAACGACAGAAGCTCAAGCAATCAAAGAGGAGTAGCGCTGACTAAAACTCAAGGCACTGACACGGAAAGCTCAAGGGTCTACCATTCTATTTAACCTTTATTGAACTAGGCAAGTCAGTTAAGAAGAAATTCTTACTTTCAATCACGGCCTAGAAACAGTGGGTTAACTGCCTTGTTGAAGGGCAGAACGAAATAGTTGTACCTTGTTAGCTTGGGGATTCGATCTTTCAACATTTTGGTTATTAATTAGTACAAAGCTCTAACCACTAGGCTACCTAATGCTCTCGAGACTGCAAATACACAATACTCATGAACAAATGTCCACGTTGCATCTATTCCATTACACCAGTGAAAGGTAGCAATACATTTACATGCGTTACACACTAAGCATTCGATATTAAACTGATTATGGCAGTCGGGAGATTATGCAATCGTCATGTAAAGACGTATCTTAATGAGTGTAATGTCAAAATCGGAAGTAAGCATGCGCCGATTAATACACCTGGTTTCCTGAGCGATCTTTCGATTTATTAGGACATGTAAACACCTGAATTGGTATTCCAGCTGTGTGTTTGATCTGCGCATGTGCTAGCACCAGCTGAGCGAGCCTCCCAATTTATCTAGAGTGAAGTGAGTTCAGATCAACTGAATGTACTCTTCTTAGAGGTAGTTTTAACATACCAACTTTATATGTCTGAACTCAGAATCAAATATGCTTCCCAAAAATAACATGTTAGCTGTGGTAGAACGTTTATTTTGATTGACGATTTTCTGCACGTATCAGAGTGCCACCAGCTAGCCTGATTTCAAATGTGTTCACGGAAACAAGATTATTCGGGAAATCGTTATTCTTGCAAAGCATATAAACGTAAACGTTTTAATCAAACTAATATATGAATCTGACTATACACAATAATAGCATTATTATGTGCATGAAACCGCATTCAATGTTAAATGAACACTGCCCCTAATCAGAGCACAAACGGTTTCAGTGCCATGGACTGTGCTAGGAGTTCCCCACTTGCTGAACATAGACCTTTGAAAGGAAAATCCACGGTAGACATGGCTCAATAACTCACCTTGAGGGTGACATAGTCATAATCAATTGTGTAGCCTAATATCAATGTAGCCTAATTTTTTATTTTTGCTCAACCTTTATTTTTTAGGCAAGTCAGTTGAGAACAAATTCTTATTTACAATGACGGCCTACTCCGCTCAAACCCTAAACTTGACGACGCTTGGCTAATTGTGCGCCGCCCTACGGTACTCCCAACCACGTCCGGTCGTGATACAGCTTGGAACAAGGGTCTGTAGTGACGCCTCTAGCACGAAGATGCAGTGCTTAGACCGGTGCGCCACTCGGGAGGTATAAGCTGTATATTTCCCACACATTGTATACGATACTTCCTATTTACTCACAATTTCCTATACACACATTACACTTTGCTGGGGACTGACACATTTACACATTTGAGAAGTGCAACATTTCTGTAGCCTATAGCCTCATAGAAAGCCAATCAAAGCATTGCAGGCTTGGAACGTATCTTTAGCTTAGAAGTTCAGCGCGCCTTCAGACCATGGACAGCAACGCCCACTTCATGAACCACACGCGCAGTGCAAAACAATGTCAATGTGAAAACCTTGGAGAGGATGGCTGTTTTCAAAGTAAGAGCTACTTTGAAAACAATATTCTTTGACTGCGAATTGAAATGATTAAAACATATAGAATTCAATATGAAATGTAAAGGCCGGTTTATGTAGAGAGCTTACCTTCTCTTTGTTGGGTAATGTTTGAGTCCTGTCAAACGTGTCATTTCCATTAATACTGATCAGCTCTGCATCTGCAGGTGGATACGGTGCGGGGAAAACCACAACGTCACTCTTCAGTGTGTCTGAACTGAAACACACGTCATACTGCTGAGTAGAATTAGAGTAAGACCAGCTCCCGTCAGGGTGTGTGGTGATCATTGGGGCGCTGTACCTTCTGAAACTGTCGTCTGTCCTGTGGCATTTTACAGCTATTAAACTGATCAGGCTCAATAAAAATATCACTGACACCGAGGCAATGGCGATCAGCAAATACAGGTTTAAATCAGAGAAACTCTCCTCCTTTCTTGGTACGTTTCTGGATTCAGTCTGGATTTCACCTGTACTTTCAACCACCACTACATCAATAGACACAGTCGCTGACAGTGAGGGTTCTCCGTTATCAGAAACCAACACGACCAACGGGTGTGTTTTCAAGTCATTGTCACCCATTCGCCTCTTAGTCCTTAGTTCCCCGGTGCTGGTTCCGATTCGGAAGAGGTTGGTTCCCTTGGGCTCAGAGATGTGATAAGAAAGCAGCGCATTGTAGCCAGAGTCGGAGTCTACAGCCCTGATCTTGGCCACAAAGTAGCCCGCTTCAGCAGAATAGGGAATGTTCTCAGAGTTAACGGAGCCGTGATCAGAATAGGGCGCGAGAATCCCAGGACTGTTGTCATTCTCATCCAGAATAAAAACGTTCACAGTCACGTTGCTGCTGAGAGGAGGAACACCAGAGTCTGTGGCTTGAACTTTAAACTGGAAAGTTTTTATCTCCTCATAGTTAAACGACAGCAGGCTGACTACATCTCCTGTATCTGAGTTTATATTTACAGCTGATGATATTGAAACACTTTTATCTAATAATGAATACGTCACTTTTGCATTTTCACCTGAATCTGGATCAAAAGCAGACGTCGTATAAATGACGTCACCTACCGGACTGTTCTCTTTCACATAAACATTAATAATTGGTTCTGAGAAGCGAGGAGCGTTGTCATTCACATCAGAAACGTCTACAGTAATAAGGCTAGTGCTGGAGAGAGGCGGGGTCCCTTCATCCGTAGCTGTGATGATGACATTGTACTGAGCAGTGCTCTCCCTATCAAGAGGCCCGTCTACCACTAAAGAATAATCGTTTTTGTAGTTCGACTTTAGTTTGAAAGGGACAGAGCCTACAAGTTTACAGTTGGTGAGGCCATTTTGACCTCCATCTTTATCATTTACTGTGACCAAGGCGACCACAGACATTAACTCAGCATCCTCTCTCACTGGGCTCATAAGTGACGTCACTGATATTTCAGGTGTATTGTCATTGACATCAATAACTTCCACTAACACTTTACCATGGGCACTGCGAGGAGAGTGTCCACGATCTGACACCTGCACACGAATTTCGTATGCAGCTTTTTCCTCAAAATCTAACTTCCCCTTAACTTTAATTTCACCTGTGTCTGAATTTATGGAAAATGTATCGGCAGGGTTAAAATGTCCCCGTTCAATGAAAGAATAAACAAGATCACCATTTACCCCCTCATCTAAATCAGTGGCGGTGATTGTTAATATAGATGACGCAAAGGCAACGTTTTCAGAAACACGTGCCTTGTAAAGGGATTGGCTAAATACTGGCGTATTGTCATTTACATCCATTACGTTAACAATAATCTTTAATGTTCCGGATCTTGGAGGATTTCCACCATCTACAGCGGTCAGTGTGAGCTGGATCGCGGGCTGTTTCTCTCGGTCTAAAGCTTTCTGCAGCACTAACTCAGCAGACACACTCTGCTCTCCACCGTTCTGCACATCCAGGGAGAAGTGTTCATTCGGGCTCAGCTTGTAGCTCTTTACCGAGTTACTGCCCGTGTCTGCGTCATTAGCTACCGGTAGAAGGTATCTCTCACCGGGATATGAGGATTCTGAAATATTTAATAATTTCACGGTTTCACGAAAAGATGGTGCGTTGTCATTTATGTCAAAGATATTCACCTCTATACGGTGGAGCTGCGTAGGATGGCTCAATATGGCCTGTATGTTTAGCGAACACTTTACCGTATTCGGACAAAGCTCCTCTCTGTCTAGCCTCTCATGAACATATAGAATTCCTGTTTTCAAATTCGCCTCGAAATACCTCTTAGGCCTACCGTGTCCCGATACAATCCTTAGACCCCTCGACTCCAGTTCCTGTACATTAAGGTTTAAATCCTTAGCGAGATTCCCCACAAACGTGCCTTTGTCCACCTCCTCTGAAATGGAGTAAGAGATCTGCGCTGCAGACCAGTCAAATAAACAAAGCAACGCGACGCAATGAATCCAAACGATTTCTCTTTGTCGTTGACTACCCATCGTTGCGTGTATTATTTTTTTTATCTCAGTAGAAAAGTCACATATCCATGAATTTCCAAAAAGCCTATTGGAGAGATCCTGTACACAGCCAAGCCCTCTCCATCTCACCACCGTTCGAGATTTTCTGATCGCAAAGCTCTCGGTAGTGGTGACGCTATTCTCTTTCTTATTAAGAGAGGAGGAGTCATAAAATATCAGAGACGACATTAATTTCTGTGGTCTATAGCGACACCGTGTGTTACTGTTATACATTGCCTATATTACTCATGTAAAATAAGATCGTATAGTAAATATTTCACTTGTTGTTAGAATTTCACTTACGTTAGAATACTGAGAATACTCGTGTTGGACATTTACTACCCGAAATGCCTAGCTATGTATTTAAAAGGACAAACGTTCTGATCAATACAAAACACAGGAAAGTAGCTAAAGAAAAGTCAACCACATATAGAAAAAGAAATGTTCACACAGTCATGTTCTGATAACAATGACAGAAGTCATAATAAAGACTCCCACGGGATATTGCTATGCTATGCTCAAGTGGTTAACATCGTGACGCTCTCAAGACTGCAAAGAAACACTCCTCAAACGTGAATTCCCAAATTGCATCTATTCCATTACACCAGTGACAAGTTTAACCTAAAGAAAACAGTGTCCCAATCATTAGAGATCAAAAAATGGTTTCAACCCCATGGACCGTATTCGGTAAGATTTTACCGCTTACTGAACATAGATAGATATTTGGAAACAAATATAGGTCTACGCGGTTGAAATTGACAAATATACGACAACTTTAGGCGTTCAATGTCGATGATAATTATGTAGCCTATATCATCGATCTGCAATATGATGCATACTTACATTTTCCATATGTTCCATCTTATTCTCTCGCAATACTCTACGTATACAAATGCCAGGGTGAGAAAATTGCACAAATTCGTGAAGATGAAACACTATTGAGAAGTGTCTTGGGCAGCCATTCATTCATACGTCAGAGAGCATTCAACGCTTCGCGCGAATCTTAATTTCAGACGATTAGCACACCTTTAGAACCAGGGACAGCAAATCTCGCTTTATGAAGCCAGGAGGCCAAAGGCATAGTGCGAAACAAATTAAATGTGATAACTCTGAAGTGGAAGTCTCTTTTCAAGCTAAGAGGAACTTTGAAAACAGTTATCTTTAACTATGGGGAGTTCAAAGGAGTAATTCATGAAGCAATATTTCGATAGACAAATAGGCTCGTTTATGTAGAGATCTTACCTTCTCTTTGTTTGGTAATGTTTGAGTCCTGTCAAACGTGTCATTTCCATTAATACTGATCAGTTCTGCATCTGCAGGTGGATACGGTGCGGGGAAAACCACTACGTCACTCTTCAGTGTGTCTGAGCTGAAACACACGTCATACTGCTGAGTAGATTTAGAGTAAGACCAGCTCCCGTCAGGGTGTGTGGTGATCATTGGGGCGCTGTACCTTCTGAAACTGTCGTCTGTCTTGCGGCATTTTACAGCTATTAAACTGATCAGGCTTAATAAAAATATGAATGACACCGAGGCAGTGGCGATCAGCAAATACAGGTTTAAATCAGAGAAGCTCTCCTCCTTTCTCGGTACGTTTTTGAAATGAGTCTGGATTTCACCTGTACTTTCAACCACCACTACATCAATAGACACAGTCGCTGACAGTGAGGGTTCTCCACTATCAGAAACCAACACCACCAACGGGTGAGCTTTCAGGTCATTGTCACTCATTCGCCTCTTAGTCCTTAGCTCCCCTGTGCTGGTTCCGATTCGGAAGAGGTTGGTTCCCTTGGGCTCAGAGATGTGATAAGAAAGCAGCGCATTGTAACCAGAGTCGGAGTCTACAGCCCTGATCTTGGCCACAAAGTAGCCCGCTTCAGCAGAATAGGGAATGTTCTCAGTGTTAACGGAGCCGTGATCAGAATAGGGCGCTAGAATCCCAGGACTGTTGTCATTCTCATCCAGAATAAAAACGTTTACAGTCACGTTGCTGCTGAGAGGAGGAACACCAGAGTCTGTGGCCTGAACTTTAAACTGGAAAGTTTGTATCTCCTCATAGTTAAAAGACTGCAAGCTGACCATATCTCCGGTATCTGAATTTATATTTACAGATGATGATATTGAAACACTTGTGTCTAATAATGAATACGTCATCTTTGCATTTCCATCTGAATCTGGATCAAAAGCAGACATCGTATAAATGACGTCACCTACCGGACTGTTCTCTTTGACATAAACATGAATCACGGGTTCTGAGAAGCGAGGAGCGTTGTCATTCACATCAGAAACGCGCACAGTAATAACGCTGGTGCTGGAGAGAGGCGGGGTCCCTCCATCCGTAACTGTGACAGTTACATTGTACTGAGAAACACTCTCTCTGTCAAGAGGCCCATCTACCACTAACGAATAATAGTTTTTATAGTTCGACTTTAGTTTAAAAGGAACAGAGCCAACAAGTTTACAGTTAGTGAGGCCGTTTTTCCCTCCATCTTTATCTATCACAGTTACCAAGGCGACCACTGTCCCAATTTCACTATCCTCTTTCACTGGGCTCATAAGTGACGTCACCGAGACTTCAGGGGCATTGTCGTTGACATCAATAACTTCTACCAACACTTTAGAATAACCACTGCGGGGTGAGGGACCTTGGTCAGTTGCTTGCACCCGGATTTCATACGCAGCATTTGCCTCATGATCCAAATTCGCCTTTACAGTAATTTCCCCAGTGTCTGGATTCAGGGCAAACATGTCAGCAGGATTCAGATTCCCACGCTCAACGAATGAATACACAAGTTCACTATGTAGTCCTTCGTCTATATCAGTAGCACTAAGTGTTAAGACTGTAGTCCCAAAAGGTATATTCTCAGGCACACTGACCTTATACAGCGGCTTGCTAAATGAGGGTGAATTATCATTAGAATCTATGACATTTACAACAATAGGCAGCGTTCCAGATTGTGGAGGTTTTCCTCCATCTACAGCGGTCAGTGTGAGCTGAATAACGGGCTGTTTCTCTCGGTCTAAAGCTTTCTGCAGCACCAACTCAGCAGACACACTCTGGTCTCCGCCGTTCTGTACATCCAGGGAGAAGTGTTCATTCGGGCTCAGCTTGTAGCTCTTCACCGAGTTACTGCCCGTATCTGCGTCATTCGCTATTGGCAGTGGGTATCGCTCGCCGGGGTATGAAGATTCAGTTATGTTAAAAGTAGCAACCTTTTTAATGAATGACGGAGAATTGTCATTGATGTCTAATATATTCACCTCGATGCGGTGGAGAAACATAGGATGGCTCAATATGGCCTCCATATTTAGAGAGCACTTTACCGTACTCGGACAGAGCTCCTCTCTGTCTATTCTCTCGTTAACGAACAGTACTCCTGTTTTCAGATTCGCATCAAAATACTGCTTACTCTGTCCTGATACAATCCTTAGACCCCTTGACTCCAGGTCCTGTACATTAAGGTTTAAATCCTTGGCGAGATTCCCCACAAACGTGCCTTTGTCCACCTCCTCTGAAACGGAGTAAGAGATCTGCGCTGCAGACCAGTCAAATAAACAAAGCAACGCGACGCAATGAATCCAAACGCCTTCTCTTTGTCTTCGACAACCCATCTCTGCTTGTACAAAGTAAATGAATCCAATAGAAAATATTCACATATCAATGAAACCTAAAAAATAAAAATAAATCAGTTAGAGAGATCCTGTACACAACCCCGCCCTCTCAGTCTCACCACCATTCGAGTGTCTCTTGACAAAGGCGCTCGGACTAGTGACTCTATTCGCTTTTTCATTCAGAGAGGAGGAGTCATAGAATATCAAATTCTGTGGTCTATAGCGACATCGTGTGTTGTTTATAGACTATATTACTCATGTAAAATAAGAGTGTATATTATTTGACTAGTTAGAATACGGAGGTAAACTCCAGTGGACAGTCTCGTGTTGGACATCCGCTACACGAAATGCCTATGTCTTTAAAGGACAAGCGTTATGTTCAATGCAAAACACGGGAAGGTAGTTCACGAAAGGTCAACCCAATATAATGAAACAAATGCTCAGATGGTCATGTTCTGATAACATTGACAGAAGCTAGAACAATCAACGAGGAGTAAAGATCGAGGGGATATCGACATACAAAGCTCAAGGGGTTAACAGTGTGATGCGCTATAGACTGCAAAGTGAGAAAAACTTGCATCCATTCCATTACACCAGTAACAAGCATTCATCTAAAGAGAACACTGCTCCCATTAGCGGAGAGCAAAAACGGTTTCAGCACCATGGAAAGCACGCGGTAGGCTTTCACCGCTTACTGAAAATAGTCCGTTGGAAACAAATTCGGTTGACATGGATACACAATAGGCATATGTACCTTTAGGCTGATAATATCAATAGCGGTTGTGTAGCCTATATCATCAATCTGAAAAATGATGCATCTGTATATTTCCCATACGTTGAATGCGTTCCTGTGTTTTTTCTCACTCTACCCTACATACTTACGACTTTGCTGGGGTTAGGCACATTTAAACGCTCAGCTCTGAAGTTTAGCGCACTTTCAGAACCATGGACAGCAACACCCCCTTTATGAAGCCAGGAGGCCATTCACACAGTGAAAAACAAAGCCAAGATAAAAACTTGAGTGGATGGATGTTTTCAACGTAATAGCAACTTTGAAAGCAATATTCTTTGACTGAGAGTTCAGAGGAGTATACAAAGATGCTTCTACATAAGATGTATAGGTTAGTTTATGTAGAAATCTCACCTTGTCTTTGTTGGGTAATGTTTGAGTCCTGTTCAACGTGTCATTTCCATTAATACTGATCAGTTCTGCATCTGCAGGTGGATACGGCGCAGGGAAAACCACTACGTCACTCTTCAGTGTGTCGGAACTGAAACACACGTCATACTGCTGAGTAGATTTAGAGTAAGACCAGCTCCCGTCAGGGTGTGTGGTGATCATTGGGGCGCTGTACCTTCTGAAACTGTCGTCTGTCCTGTAACATTCTACAGCAATTAAACTAATGACGCTCAATAAAAATATCACTGACACCGAGGCAATGGCGATCAGCAAATAAAGGTTTAAATCGGAAAAGCTCTCGTCCTTTCTTGGTACGTTTGTGAATTGAGTCTGGATTTCAATGGTACTTTCAACCACCACGACATCAATAGACACAGTCGCTGACAGTGAGGGTTCTCCGTTATCAGAAACCATCACGACCAACGGGTGTGTTTTCAGGTCACTGTCACTCATTCGCCTCTTAGTCCTTAGTTCCCCGGTGCTGGTTCCGATTCGGAAGAGGTTGGTTCCCTTGGGCTCAGAGATGTGATAAGAAAGCAGCGCATTGTAACCAGAGTCGGAGTCTACAGCCCTGATCTTGGCCACAAAGTAGCCCGCTTCAGCAGAATAGGGAATGTTCTCAGAGTTAACGGAGCCGTGATCAGAATAGGGCGCGAGAATCCCAGGACTGTTGTCATTCTCATCCAGAATAAAAACGTTCACAGTCACGTTGCTGCTGAGAGGAGGAACACCAGAGTCTGTGGCCTGAACTTTGAACTGGAAAGTTTTTATCTCCTCGTAGTTAAAAGACTGAAGACTGACTATATCTCCTGTATTTGAGTTTATATTTACAGATGATGATATTGCAACACTTTTATCTAATAATGAATATGTCATCTTTGCATATTCATCTGAATCAGGATCAAAAGCAGACATCATATAAATGACGTCGCCTATCGGACTGTTCTCTTTAACATAAACGTTAATCACGGGTTCTGAGAAGCGAGGAGCGTTGTCATTCACATCAGAAACGTGTACAGTAATAACGCTGGTGCTGGAGAGAGGCGGAGTCCCTTCATCCGTAGCTACGATGGTGACATTGTACTGAGTAGCACTCTCTCTGTCAAGAGGCCCATCAACCACTAATGAATAATCGTTTTTATAATTCAATTTCAATTTAAAGGGCACTGGCCCAACAAGTTTACTGTTAGTGAGGCCATTTTTACCACCATCTTTATCTGTGACTGTCACCAAGGCGACCACTGTCCCTATCTCAGCATCCTCTTTCACCGGGCTCGCGAGTGACGTCACATATATTTCTGGGAAATTGTCATTCAAATCAATAACTTCCACTAAAAGTTTCCCGTGTGCACTACGGGGTGATGAGCCTTGGTCCGTCGCCTGCACACGAATTTCATATGCAGGACTTTCCTCGTAATCCACATTTCCCTTAACTGTGATTGCTCCAGTGTCTGAATTCATATCAAACATATCAGAGGGGTTCACATTACCACGTTTGATAAAGGAATATACAACTTTACCGTTGACTCCCTCATCTACATCTGTGGCATTTAGCTGAATCACCTTAGTTCCGAACGGAACATTTTCTTTGACGCGAACCTTGTACAGCGGCTGACTGAACGTGGGTGAATTATCATTGGCATCAATTACGTTCACTACTATCAGCAATGTCCCAGATTGTGGAGGTTTTCCTCCATCTACAGCGGTCAGTGTGAGCTGGATAACAGGCTGTTTCTCTCGGTCTAAAGCTTTCTGCAGCACTAACTCAGCAGACACACTCTGCTCTCCACCGCTCTGTACATCCAGGGAGAAGTGTTCATTCGGGCTCAGCTTGTAGCTCTTTACCGAGTTACTGCCGGTATCTGAATCGATTGCTATCGGTAAAAGATATCGCTCCTCTGTGGATGATGATTCAGAAATGTTGAAGGAATATAATTTTTCAAGGAAAGATGGTGCATTGTCATTAACGTCTAAAATATTCACCTCAATGCGGTGGAGCTGCGTAGGATGGCTCAATATGGCCTGTATGTTTACCGAACACTTTATCACATTCGAACAAAGCTCCTCTCGGTCTATCCTCTCGTTAATGTACAGAACCCCTGTTTTTAAATTGACATCGAAATACCGCTTACTCTGTCCCGATACAATCCTTAAACCCCTTGACTCCAGGTCCTGTACGTTAAGGTTTAAATCCTTAGCGAGATTCCCCACAAACGTGCCTTTGTCCACCTCCTCTGAAACGGAGTAAGAGATCTGCGCTGCAGACCAGTCAAATAAACAAAGCAAGGCGACGCAATGAATCCAAACACTTTCTCTTTGTCTTCGACGACCCATCGCTGCTTGTACGAAACGTATTATCCCAGAAATAGAAGTGGCATGTCCATTGAAACCACAGAAATCCGTAAAGAAAGAGATCCACACGACCCAGCCCTCTTCCTTTCACCACCATTAGAGTGTTTCTCTTGACAAAGCGCTCCGGACACGTGACGTTTTTTTTTTGTCAGAGAGGAGGAGTCATAAAATATAAGTGACCACTCTCCCATTCCTGGTCTATAGCGACACCATGTGTTACTTGTTTGATTTAATTCAACATTTTATACCACATCATTAACTTACTGTAATAGTAGCAAGCAAATAGCAAACATGACTGTGTACGTATCATGTGGCCAATGTTGTATCAACTATGAATCAACCACATGTTAGAGTCCAGTTTGAATACAGGTGCTGAAGTTGGGACGCGAAAAACGGCAAACACTGCGGAACAATTAAAATGAGTATCAATAGTCATTTAACGTCGTGGTGATAAAGGTAAACGTTAGTAATGAGGACAGCTGTCGAAGAGTCAAGTAACCAAATACAGGAGGCCCTATTGATCGCCCATATCGAAAACTGCCAGATTGAATGTTCCCGGGGAAGACAACGCAGAGAGCTAAAAAAAATACATTTCAAACCAACTTTCTACATCACTTGATAATGTCCATTCCACTTTCAACGATTAAAATGATCGACCCGAAAAGGCCTCTGCCCCTTGAAACCAAATAACGCTAACTGTTTCAGCACCACGGAGAGCGTCTGTGCTTTCAAAGCGATGTTCTTTTGCACATTTCCTCTCAATTTATTCCCAGAAATATTCTTATATGATACCAAAAACTCAATTTTCCATGCAAACATTTGTATGACAACTCTGAAACCGTTTGATAAATGTCTGTCATTATCCCAAAAACTGCAATAACAAAGCTGGAGTTTAAAAGACATTTACACATTCGTGACGGATATTACTCTTACCTTGTCTTTGTTGGGTAACGTTTGAGTGCTGTTAAACGTGTCATTTCCATTAATACTGATCAGTTCTGCATCTGCAGGTGGATACGGTGCGGGGAAAACCACTACGTCACTCTTCAGTGTGTCTGAACTGAAACACACGTCATACTGCTGAGTAGATTTAGAGTAAGACCAGCTCCCGTCAGGGTGTGTGGTGATCATTGGGGCGCTGTACCTTCTGAAACTGTCGTCTGTCCTGTGGCATTTTACAGCTATTAAACTGATCAGGCTCAATAAAAATATCACTGACACCGAGGCAATGGCGATCAGCAAATACAAGTTTAAATCAGAGAAGCTCTCCTCCTTTCTCGGGATATTTTTGAATTGAGTCTGGATTTCACCTGTACTTTCAACCACCACTACATCAATAGACACAGTCGCTGACAGTGAGGGTTCTCCGTTATCAGAAACCAACACGACCAACGGGTGAGTTTTCAGGTCATTGTCACTCATTCGCCTTTTAGTCCTTAGTTCCCCGGTGCTGGTTCCGATTCGGAAGAGGTTGGTCCCCTTGGGCTCAGAGATGTGATAAGAAAGCAGCGCATTGTAGCCAGAGTCGGAGTCTACAGCCCTGATCTTGGCCACAAAGTAGCCCGCTTCAGCAGAATAGGGAATGTTCTCAGTGTTAACGGAGCCGTGATCAGAATAGGGCGCGAGAATCCCAGGACTGTTGTCATTCTCATCCAGAATAAAAACGTTCACAGTCACGTTGCTGCTGAGAGGAGGAACACCAGAGTCTGTGGCCTGAACTTTAAACTGGAAAGTTTTTATCTCCTCGTAGTTAAAAGACTGCAGACTGACTATATATCCTGCATCTGAGTTTATATTTACAGATGATGATATTGCAACACTTTTATCTAATAATGAATACGTAATCTTTGCATTTTCATCTGAATCAGGATCAAAAGCAGACATCGTATAAATGACGTCACCTACCGGACTGTTCTCTTTAACATAAACATTAATAATTGGCTCTGAGAAGCGAGGAGCGTTATCATTCACATCAGAAACGTCTACAGTAATAACTCTGGTGTTGGAGAGAGGCGGAGTCCCTTCATCCTTAGCTGTGATGGTGACATTATACTGAGTAGCACTCTCCCTGTCCAGATGCCCGTCTACCACTAACGAATAATCGTTTTTGTGGTTCGACATCAGTTTGAAAGGAACAGACCCTACAAGTTTACTGTTACTGAAGCCATTTTTACCTCCATCTTTATCTGTAACTGTCACCAAGGCAACCACGGTCCCTATATCAGCATCCTCCTTTACTGGGTTTATTAATGACGTCACAGATATTTCGGGAGCATTGTCATTGATATCAATAACTTCAACCAACACTTTAGAATAACCACTGCGTGCCGAGGGACCTTGGTCCGTCGCTTGCACACGTAGCTCATGTGCTGCATTTTCCTCGTGATCTAAATTCGCCTTGACAGTAATCGCACCACTTCGTGAGTCTATGGAGAACATGTCTGCATAGTTCACATTTCCACGCTTCATAAAGCTATATAAAATGTCAGCGTGTGGACCCTCGTCTAAATCTGTAGCCTCTAACTTCAATAGTTGTGTCCCTAACGATACATTTTCATTGACACGGACCTTATAGAGTGATTTGCTAAATGTTGGTGAGTTATCATTGACATCTATTACGTGAACAATGATTTGTGACGTCCCAGATCTGGGAGGTTTTCCACCATCTACAGCGGTCAGTGTGAGCTGAATAACGGGCTGTTTCTCTCGGTCTAAAGCTTTCTGCAGCACCAACTCAGCAGACATACTCTGCTCTCCGCCGTTCTGTACATCCAGGGAAAAGTGTTCATTCGGGCTCAGCTTGTAGCTCTTTACCGAGTTACTGCCGGTATCTGCGTCATTCGCTATCGGTAGAGGGTATCTCTCACCGGGTGAAGAAGATTCTGAAATGTTAAATGTATGATACCGTTCAAGGAATGACGGTGCATTGTCATTTACGTCAATAATATTAACTTCAATGCGATGAAGAAACACAGGATGGCTCAATATGGCCTGTATATTTAGAGAGCACTTTGCCGTACTCGGACAAAGCTCCTCTCTGTCTATTCTCTGGTTAACGAACAGTACTCCTGTTTTCAGATTAGCCTCGAAATACCTCTTACTCTGTCCGGAAACAATCTTTAGACCCCTCGACTCAATTTCCTGTATATTGAGGTTTAAATCCTTAGCGAGATTCCCCACAAACGTGCCTTTGTCCACCTCCTCTGAAACGGAGTAAGAGATCTGCGCTGCAGACCAGTCAAATAAACAAAGCAACGCGACGCACTGAATCCAAACGCCTTCTCTTTGTCTTCGACGACCCATCGCTGCTTGTACAAAACAAATTAATCCATAAGTCAAAATCGCATATCCATTAAAACCACAAAACGATCCGTTATATGTATATCAGAGATCCAATACAGCCCACCCGTCTTCGTCTAATGGTGTTTCTCTTCACAAAGCTTTCGGGACTGGTGACACTTTTCTTTTTTCATTCTGAAAGGAGGAGTCTTACTTTGTCAATCATGTATCTTCCGTTCGTGGTCTATAGTGACACCGTGTGTTGCTTTTATACATTACTCGTTTAAAATGAGAGTTTTCTCTGATGTGTTAGAATAGGCCGACAGAGATAACTTCAAATAATCAAACTCGTGTTCGTAATTCACACAGCGAAAGGTGCATGTATGTAAAAGAACGAACGTTTTTGTTCAAATGAAACACACAGGGAAAGGAGCCAAAACGTTTAGCCACGTTGAACAATAAACTACGTGTTGATTATTTTCGGATATCGATGGCAGAAGCTATACAAATCTTGGACGAGTAGCAGAGCATGGATCCGGATAGCTCAAGGGTTATCGACATTGTAATGCTGCCAAGAACGCAAAGACAACTCTGAAAAGCAAAATACCACGGTTTGCATACTTTCAATTTAACCAGTGACAATTATCGGTCTAAAAACATCACTGGACATTGTAAGCACAAAGCACAAACGATTTCATCCCCATATACAGCAGCCAAAATTATTTCACCGCTTGGTGAACATAGTCATTTGGAAACAAGTATTCACCGTAGCCTATACATCGTTGATACATTATGCATCCGTAGGCTGAAAATGGGGACACGTTATATCAATCTGAAACCTGCCATGATGTAAGCATATCTGCATATTTCCCAATGACACATATCGCTGTCTGTTTTCGCACAACACAAAACACATTTAAACATCTGCGGAGAAGAGTTCCTCTTACCTTGTCTTTGTTGGGTAATGTCTGAGTCCTGTCAAACGTGTCATTTCCATTAATACTGATCAGTTCTGCATCTGCAGGTGGATACGGCGCGGGGAAAACCACTACGTCACTCTTCAGTGTGTCTGAACTGAAACACACGTCATACTGCTGAGTAGATTTAGAGTAAGACCAGCTCCCGTCAGGGTGTGTGGTGATCATTGGGGCGCTGTACCTTCTGAAACTGTCGTCTGTCCTGTGGCATTTTACAGCTATTAAACTGATGAGGCTCAGTAAAAATATCACTGACACCGAGGCAATGGCGATCAGCAAATACAGGTTTAAATCAGAGAAACTCTCCTCCTTTCTTGGTACGTTTCTGGATTCAGTCTGGATTTCACCTGTACTTTCAACCACCACTACATCAATAGACACAGTCGCTGACAGTGAGGGTTCTCCGTTATCAGAAACCAACACGACCAACGGGTGAGTTTTCAGGTCATTGTCACTCATTCGCCTCTTAGTCCTTAGCTCCCCGGTGCTGGTTCCGATTCGGAAGAGGTTGGTTCCCTTGGGCTCAGAGATGTGATAAGAAAGCAGCGCGTTGTAGCCAGAGTCGGAGTCTACAGCCCTGATCTTGGCCACAAAGTAGCCCGCTTCAGCAGAATAGGGAATGTTCTCAGAGTTAACGGAGCCGTGATCAGAATAGGGCGCGAGAATCCCAGGACTGTTGTCATTCTCATCCAGAATAAAAACGTTCACAGTCACGTTGCTGCTGAGAGGAGGAACACCAGAGTCTGTGGCCTGAACTTTAAACTGGAAGGTTTTTATCTCTTCATAGTTAAACGACTGCAGGCTGACTAGAACTCCTGTATCTGAGTTTATATTTACAGATGATGATATTGAAACACTTTTGTCTAATAATGAATACGTCACTTTTGCATTTTCATCTGAATCTGGATCAAAAGCAGATATTGTTTTAATGACGTCACCTACCGGACTGTTCTCTTTGACATAGACATTAATCACGGGTTCTGAGAAGCGAGGAGCGTTGTCATTCACGTCAGAAACCTGTACAGTAACAACGCTGGTGCTGGAGAGAGGCGGGGTCCCTTCATCCGTAGCTGTGATGGTGACATTATACTGAGCAGCCCTCTCTCTGTCAAGAGGCCCGTCGACCACTAACGAATAATAGTTCTTGTAGTTCGACTTTAGTTTAAAATGAACAGACCCTACAAGTTCACAGTTAGTGAGGCCATTTTGACCTCCATCGGTATCAGTTACTGTCACCAAGGCGACCACTGTCCCCATCTCGGCATCCTCTTTCACTGGACTCATGAGTGACGTCACTAAGATTTCTGGGGCATTGTCATTGACATCAATGACATCAACTAACACTTTGCCATGTGCACTGCGAGGTGAATGCCCTCGGTCCATCGCCTGAACTCGAATTTCAAATGCAGGACTATCTTCATGATCCAAATTTCCCTTGGCTGTAATTTCACCCGTGTCTGAATTGATGGCAAACATGTTTGAGGGGTCCAGATTTCCACGTTTTAAGAAAGAATACACTATCTCACCATTTACGCTCTCGTCTAAATCTGTTGCGGTGAGAGTTAATATATTTGTTCCAAAAGGCGCGTTTTCATGAACACGAACTTTATAAAGCGGCTTAGAAAATACTGGAGAATTGTCATTAACATCAATTACGTTCACTACTATCAGCAATGTCCCAGATCGTGGAGGTTTTCCTCCATCTACAGCGGTCAGTGTGAGCTGGATAACGGGCTGTTTCTCTCGGTCTAAAGCTTTCTGCAACACTAACTCAGCAGACACACTCTGCTCTCCACCGCTCTGTACATCCAGGAAGAAGTGTTCATTCGGGCTCAGCTTGTAGCTCTTTACCGAGTTAGCTCCTATGTCTGCGTCATTTGCTATCGGTAGCATATATCGCTCGCCCGGCGTTGAAGACTCAGAGATGTTAAATGTGTGGGATTTTTCAACAAAAGATGGTGTGTCATCATTAATATCTAAAATATTAATCTCAATACGATGCAGAAGCACAGGATGGCTTAATATGGCTTCGATATTCAAAGAGCACTTTATCGTATTCGGACAAAGCTCCTCTCTGTCTATTCTCTCGTTAACGTAAAGAATCCCTGTTTTTAAATCCGCCTCAAAATACATCTTACTATTTCCGGAAACAATTCTTAGACCCCTCGACTCCAGTTCGTGTACATTAAGGTTCAAATCCTTAGCGAGATTCCCCACAAACGTGCCTTTATCCACCTCCTCTGAAACGGAGTAAGAGATCTGCGCTGCAGACCAGCCAAATAAACAAAGCGACGCGACGCACTGAATCCAAAAGCTTTCCCTTTGTCTTCGACGATCCATCGCTGCATGTATAAAAACAACCGAATCCAGTAAGTAAGGGTCATGTATCCATCAAAACCCGAAATATTCCGTTAAATGTCGGACATTCTGTACACAGCTCAGCCCTCTCCGTCTCATCACCTCGACCGTTTCTCTTCACAACGCCCCTCCGACAGTGACGCGATTCTGTATTTTCCTTCAGAGGAGTATAAAAACACATTTGACTTCGCTGCTTTCCGTGGTCTATAGTGACACCCAGTGTTATGTGTTCGATTTCATGTCATTTTATATAATACATAGTTGACCTATTGTGATAGTAGCGAGCAAAGTAGCAAAGATCACTGTGGATAACCAGCGACCAATGTCGTCTCAAATCTGAATCAACTACATGATAGAGTCAACCACACCGTAGAGTTGAACTCGAATACACGTCATGACAAGTGCAAAATATAAAATGATAAAGATGGGAACATTTAAAATGAGTTATTATTATAGTCAGTTAGAAATAGTGGTAATACAGTTTAGATACAAGGACAGCTGTCGTTATTTGATCGCCCATAGAAACTGCCAGATAGAATGTTAACGGGGGAGACAAAGCAGAAGGATGAAACATTTGAAATGAAAATCAACTCTCTACCACTTGAATGAATCCATTCCACTTTCAAAGATGATAAGCATTGATTCGAAAAGGCCTCTGCCCCTCGAAACCAAAAAACACTAACCGTTTCAGCACCACGGAAAGCGTCTGTACTTTCACAGCGATGTGATTTTCTACATTGTTTTATTTAAAAAAAATATATTTAACCTTTATTTATCTAGGCAAACTAGTTAATAAGAATTACTATTTACAATGACAACCTATCCCGGCCAAACCCTAATCCGGACGACGTTGGGGCAATTGTGCGCCGCCCTATGGGACTCCCAATCACGGCTGGTTGTGATACAGCCTTGAAATATTGTTTCCCGCAATGTATGCCAATATATATTCTCATAAGATATCAAAAACAAAATTGACCATGCAAACACGTGGAGGCCTATAACTCTGAAGCCATGATACAACTACATTTGACAAATGTCTGTAATTTTTCCAAAAACTGCTCTATATCAAACTGTGCTGGGGTTTTAAAACATTTTCACATTCATGAAGCATATTAATCTTACCTTGTCTTTGTTGGGTAACGTTTGAGTGCTGTTAAACGTGTAATTTCCATTAATACTGATCAGTTCTTCATCTGCAGGTGGATACGGCGCGGGGAAAACCACTACGTCACTCTTCAGTGTGTCTGAGTTGAAACACACGTCATACTGCTGAGTAGATTTGGAGTAAGACCAGCTCCCGTCAGGGTGTGTGGTGATCATAGGGGCGCTGTACCTTTTGAAACTGTCGTCTGTCCTGTGGCATTTTACAGCTGTTAAACTGATGAGGCTCAGTAAAAATATCACTGACACCGAGGCAGTGGCGATGAGCAAATACAGGTTTAAATCAGAGAAGCTCTCCTCCTTTCTTGGTACGTTTCTGTATTGAGTCTGGATTTCACCTGTACTTTCAACCACCACTACATCAATAGACACAGTCGCTGACAGTGCGGGTTCTCCATTATCAGAAACCAATACCACCAACGGGTGAGCTTTCAGGTCATTGTCACTCATTCGCCTCTTAGTCCTTAGTTCCCCGGTGCTGGTTCCGATTCGGAAGAGGTTGGTTCCCTTGGGCTCAGAGATGTGATAAGAAAGCAGCGCATTGTAACCAGAGTCGGAGTCTACAGCCCTGATCTTGGCCACAAAGTAGCCCGCTTCAGCAGAATAGGGAATGTTCTCACTGTTAACGGAGCCGTGATCAGAATAGGGCGCGAGAATCCCAGGACTGTTGTCATTCTCATCCAGAATAAAAACGTTCACAGTCACGCTGCTACTGAGAGGAGGAACACCAGAGTCTGAGGCCTGAACTTTAAAACTGAATGTTTGTATCTCCTCATAGTTAAAAGACTGCAGGCTGACTATATCTCCTGTATCTGTGTTTATATTGACCATTGTAGACAGCGGTAGTGAGTTGCTGTTAATCTCTAATGAGTAGGTCACCTGACTATTTTCACTGACGTCAGCATCAACTGCAGACACTGTTTTAATTACATCTCCTATCGGACTGTTTTCTTTCACATAAACATTAATCACGTTTTCTGAGAAGTGAGGAGCGTTGTCATTCTCATCAGAAACCTCCACCGTAATAACGCTGGTGCTGGAGAGAGGCGGGGTCCCTTCATCCTTAGCTGTGATGGTGACATTATACTGAGAAGCGGTCTCTCTATCAAGAGGCCCATCTACAACTAACGAATAATAGTTTTTATAGTTTGTCTCCAATTTAAAGGGGACTTTATTCTCAACTTCACAATGTACAACCCCGTTTTTGCCACCGTCTTTATCAAGGACTGACACGAGAGAAATGGCAGTGCCAACCTTAGCGTTCTCCTTCACTCTGTCTAAGAGTGACGTCACAGTGATCTCAGGGGCATTGTCGTTGAGGTCCACCACTTCTACCAATACTTTACAGTGTGCTGCCATCGGGGGCTGGCCTCTGTCGCTTGCCTCTACCCGGATCTCGAACGCCTTTCTTTCCTCAAAGTCAATATTGCTTTTTACTGTTATAACGCCAGAGTTGGGGTCGATATCGAATATATCTAGAATACGGTCTTGATCTTTATTCCTAAGAGAGTAGACAATCTCACTATTTGTACCTTCATCAGCATCCGTCGCGTTCACAGTGAATACCGTTGTTCCTATGAGCACATTTTCGGAAATTTGAGTCTTATACAAAGAGCTAGTAAATACCGGAAGGTTATCATTAATATCTAAAACATTAACATTAATCTGTGACGTACCAGACTTCTGTGGATTTCCTCCATCGACAGCGGTCAGTGTGAGTTGTATCACAGGCTGTTTCTCTCGGTCTAAAGCTTTCTGCAGCACCAACTCAGCGGACACACTCTCTCCTCCGTTGTGTATGTCAAGAGAGAAGTATTCATTAGGACTAAGCTTGTATGTGCTAACAGTATTCTTACCAACATCCAAATCAGAAGCCTCTGATAAAGTGAATTTAACTCCAGGTAAAGTGTTCTCAGCTACGTTTATGGTTTGGGATTTCGTACTAAACGACGGAGCGTTATCATTAACATCTACAATATTCAGCTCTAAACGGTAAAGCTTCAACGGATTGTTGATAACGGCCTCTACGATGACTGTACATTTCAGGTCCTCTGCACAGAGCTCCTCTCTGTCTATTCTTTCATTCACATAGAGAACACCAGTCTTTCGATTTACCTCGAAATACTTTCTCTTGGACCCGGTGATAATCTGAAACATACGCGACTCCAAATCCTGGACATTGAGGTTTAGATCCTTAGCGATATTTCCCACGGAAGTCCCCGGGTTTACCTCCTCTGAGACGGAGTAGGAGAGCTGCCCAGACACCGCTTCCCAGTAACACTCGAGCAGCACAATAACACAATACGTCACAATAGATATCCTTCTATTCAGTAAAGACATAATTCCATCGAAAGTGAGCTGATCCGAAGAGACCCGAAGAGACCCGAAGAGAATAATATCCGTCAAACAATCAAAGCATCGAAAAATATACCTATCAAATTCAGCTTATAATTTACACCTATGGCTTCTCCGCTTCGACCAGTCTCCCTCTCGTCCTGCATCTCTTTGTAACAAAGCCCCGATAAATCACTTCTCCCTCTGAAACTGGGAGGGGCCTCGAGACCAAATATAATATCTCAATGCCACGGTCAACAGTGACACCAAGTGGTAAATGTACGAGCTTCAGAAAATCACATAAAATTACATGACACTCAGACACAAGCTAAGCATGATGACCATACAATTCTGAACAAAAATATAAACGCAACATGCAACAATTTCAAAGATGTTACTGATTTACAGTTCATATCAGGAAATCAGTCAATTGAAATAAATTCATTAAGACCTAATCTACGGATTTCACATGACCAGACAGGGGTGCAGCCTGCAGCCATGGAGAGCATAGGCCCACTCACTTCGCAGCCAAGCCCACCCACTGGGGAGCGAGGCCCAGCCAAAAAAAAAAGACATCGCCCCACCAACACACGCAACTCAGACGACCCTGCAAGTGAAGAAGCCAGAAGTGGAGGTCCTGTGAGGGCGTGGATACATGTGGTTATATGGTTGTGAGGCCGGTTGGACCTACTGCCAAATTCTCTAAAATGACATTGAAGGCAGCTTATGGTAGAGAAATTAACATTTAATTCTCTGAAGACAGATGTGGTGGACATTCCTGTATTCAGCATGCCAATTGCAAGTTCCCTCACAACTTAAGATGTATGTGGCATTGTGCTGTGTGACAAAATTGCACATTTTAAAGTGGCCTTTTATTGTCCCCAGCACAAGGTGTATCTATGTAATGATAATGCCGTTCAATCAGCTTCTTGTAATGCCACACGTGTCAGGTGGATCGATTATCTTGACAATGGAGAAATGCTTACTAACAAGGATGTAAACAAATTTGTGCACAACATTTTCGAGAAGTAAGCTTTTTGTGCATATAGAACATTACTGAGATCTTTTGTTTCAGCTCATGAAACATGAGACCAACACTTTACCTGTTGCGTTTATATTTTTGTTCAGTGTATATCTGTGCTCTTGTGTGAGTTTTGTTTACTATAGCAAGGTCTGCTAAACATACAAAAGCAAGCAAAAACCTCCCCTCGCTAAGAAACCTGTCAAAAGAGGACAGGACAAAAACGGGTGGGTTTCAGCACCATGGACAGCGGACACATGATCCTCTAGATAGGGAGCGGATAGTGAACATTTTTGCAACTTGTTGAAGCAGTAAGATCCCAATTATATAACTGATTATTCAAAAACGCTGTCATAGATAGACAATGGGAAGCACGCCAAAGCATACACATTTTTGGCAAAGGGATGGATGGAAACTGATTTCTGGGTGAAATAAAACATTTATTTCTTACCTTATCTTTGTTGGGTAATGTCTGAGTCCTGTCAAACGTGTCATTTCCATTAATACTGATCAGTTCTGCATCTGCAGGTGGATACGGTGCGGGGAAAACCACAACGTCACTCTTCATTGTGTCTGAGCTGAAACACACGTCATACTGCTGAGTAGATTTAGAGTAAGACCAGCTCCCGTCAGGGTGTGTGGTGATCATTGGGGCGCTGTACCTTTTGAAACTGTCGTCTGTCCTGAAGCATTTTACAGCTATTAAACTGATCAGGCTCAATAAAAATATCACTGACACCGAGGCAATGGCGATCAGCAAATACAAGTTTAAATCAGAGAAGCTCTCCTCCTTTCTTGGTACGTTTCTGTATTGAGTCTTGATTTCGCCTGTACTTTCAACCACCACTACATCAATAGACACAGTCGCTGACAGTGAGGGTTCTCCGTTATCAGAAACCAACACGACCAACGGGTGTGTTTTCAAGTCATTGTCACTCATTCTCCTCTTAGTCCTTAGTTCCCCGGTGCTGGTTCCGATTCGGAAGAGGTTGGTTCCCTTGGGCTCAGAGATGTGATAAGAAAGCAGCGCATTATAGCCAGAGTCGGAGTCTACAGCCCTGACCTTGGCCACAAAGTAGCCCGCTTCAGCAGAATAGGGAATGTTCTCAGAGTTAACGGAGCCGTGCTCAGAATAGGGCGCGAGAATCCCAGGACTGTTGTCATTCTCATCCAGAATAAAAATGTTCACAGTCACGTTGCTGCTGAGAGGAGGAACACCAGAGTCTGAGGCCTGAACTTTAAACTGGAAAGTTTTTATCTCCTCATAGTTAAAAGACTGCAGGCTGACTATATCTCCAGTGACTGAGTTTATATTGACCATTGTAGACAGTGATACTGAGTTGTTTTTACTCTCTAAGAATGAGTAGGTCACATGACTATTTTCATTGACGTCAGCATCAACTGCAGACACCCTTTTAATTACATCTCCTACCGGACTGTTCTCTTTAACATAAACATTAATCACGGGTTCTGAGAAGCGAGGAGCGTTGTCATTCACATCAGAAACGTGCACAGTAATAACGCTGGTGCTGAAGAGAGGCGGGGTCCCATCATCCGTAGCTATGATGTTGACATTGTACTGAGTAGCACTCTCTCTGTCAAGATGCCCATCGACCACTAAGGAGTAATAATTTTTATAGTTCATCTCTAATTTAAAGGGGACTTTATTCTTAACCTCGCAATGTATCAACCCATTTTTGCCACCATCTTTATCGAGAATAGACACGAGAGCAATTGCAGTGCCAACCTTAGCGTCCTCTTTCACTGTGTCTAAGAGTGACGTCACAGTGATCTCAGGGGCATTGTCGTTGAGGTCCACCACTTCTACCAATATTTTACAATGAGATGCCATCGGGGGCTGCCCTCTGTCACTCGCCTGGGCACGGATCTCAAAGGCAGTATGTTCTTCATAGTCAATTTTACCTTTAACTGTAATTATCCCTGTTTTTGGCTCAATATCGAACATCTGGAGGATATGATCCTTCTCATTTTTGCTGATAGAATAAACAAGGTGACTATTCGTACCCTCATCAAGGTCTGTCGCATTTAAAGTTATGACAGTCGTTCCTATTGGTGCATTTTCAATCATACGTGTCTTGTACAAAGACGTGGTGAAAACTGGAGCGTTATCATTTATATCCAGAACATGAACTATTACTTCCAATGTACCAGACCTTGCTGGATTTCCACCATCTAAAGCGGTCAGTGTGAGCTGGATCACAGGCTGTTTCTCTCGGTCTAAAGCTTTCTGCAATACTAACTCAGCAGACACACTCTCACCGCCTTTGTGCACCGCTAAGGAAAAATGCTCGCTCGTGCTCAGTTTGTATGTATTGAGAGCATTCTTTTCAACATCGACATCAGATGCGTCTAACAACGGAAATCGTACCCCTGGAAAAGTGTTTTCAGCAATGTCTATAGTTTGTGATTTCGCTCGGAAAGACGGAGCATTATCATTAACATCTAAAATATTCATTTCTACACGGTAGAGTTTCAACGGATTGTTGATAACGGCCTCTACACTGACTGTACATTTTGGAGCATTTGCACAGAGCTCCTCCCTGTCGATTCTTTCATTCACATAGAGAATACCAGTCTTTAGATTTACCTCGAAATACTTTCTCTTGGACCCGGTGACAATCTGAAACATACGCGACTCCAAATCCTGGACATTGAGGTTTAGATCCTTTGCGATATTTCCCACGGAAGTCCCCGGGTTTACCTCCTCTGAGACGGAGTAGGAGAGCTGCCCAGACACCGCTTCCCAGTAACACTCCAGCAGCAAAAGTACTAAATACGTCACAATAGAGCTCCTTCTATTCGGTAAAGACATATTTCCATCGAAGGTGAGCTAAGCATAGATCCAAAGATACGAATATTGGTCAAACAATCAAAGCTTCGAGAAATATGTTTCCAATCCAGATTTTTTACACGGTAAACATTGATGTTGCCTCCGACCAGTCTCTGTCTCTTTCTCTCACTCACCCTGCGTCTCTTTGTAACAAAGCCCCGAGAAATGTTCTCACCCTCTGAAACTGGGAGGGGCCTCGAGACACCAAAAACAATATCTCATTGCCACGGTCAACAGTGACGCCAAGTGGGGCATTTACCCAACAATGTATGAGCTTAGATTAACAAATGACATTACATTTCAGAAAACCCAGACACAAGCCAAGGCTGGTGATCACAATATCTCATTACAAGTGTAAGTTAATATGAGTAGCTCTAATAAATGTACTAAGCGCAATCATCTCATTAGCTCAAACACCAAGAAAAATACCATTATCCGTTTCAGCACCATGGACAGCACACGGACGTTTATATTTACAACGGGTAAAGAACCCACCCTTTTTCCAACTTACATAGGCAGTGAAACGTACGTTAAAGAGCAAACGACAACACCATCAAAATACCTTAAAAAGCACAACAAAGCAGAGTAAATGCTCAGTAAATGACAGGGGAACAGAATATTTACGTGCTAATTGAAAACATGATGTCTTACCTTGTCTTTGCTGGGTAATGTTTGAGTCCTGTTAAACGTATCATTTCCATTAATACTGATCAGTTCTGCATCTGCAGGTGGATACGGTGCGGGGAAAACCACAACGTCACTCTTCAGTGTGTCTGAGCTGAAACACACGTCATACTGCTGAGTAGATTTGGAGTAAGACCAGCTCCCGTCAGGGTGTGTGGTGATCATAGGGGCGCTGTACCTTTTGAAACTGTCGTCTGTCCTGAAGCATTTTACAGCTATTAAACTGATCAGGCTCAGGAAAAATATTACTGACACCGAGGCAGTGGCGATCAGCAAATACAGGTTTAAATCAGAGAAGCTCTCCTCCTTTCTCGGTACGTTTCTGTATTGAGTCTGGATTTCACCTGTACTTTCAACCACCACTACATCAATAGACACAGTCGCTGACAGTGAGGGTTCTCCGTTATCAGAAACCAACACGACCAACGGGTGACTTTTCAGGTCATTGTCACTCATTCTCCTCTTAGTCCTTAGTTCCCCGGTGCTGGTTCCGATTCGGAAGAGGTTGGTTCCTTTGGGCTCAGAGATGTGATAAGTAAGCAGCGCATTGTAGCCAGAGTCGGAGTCTACAGACCTGATCTTGGCCACAAAGTAGCCCGCTTCAGCAGAATAGGGAATGTTCTCAGTGTTAACGGAGCCGTGATCAGAATAGGGCGCGAGAATCCCAGGACTGTTGTCATTCTCATCCAGAATAAAAACGTTCACAGTCACGTTGCTGCTGAGAGGAGGAACACCAGAGTCTGTGGCCTGAACTTTAAACTGGAAAGTTTTTATCTCCTCGTAGTTAAAAGACTGCAGGCTGACTATATCTCCAGTGACTGAGTTTATATTGACCATTGTAGACAGCGGTACTGAGTTATTTTTACTCTCTAAGAATGAGTAGGTCACATGACTATTTTCATTGATGTCAGCATCAACTGCAGACACGGTTTTAATGACTTCTCCTACCGGACTGTTCTCTTTAACATAAACATTAATCACTGGTTCTGAGAAGCGAGGAGCGTTATCATTCACATCAGAAACGTGTACAGTAATAACGCTGGTGCTGGAGAGAGGCGGGGTCCCTTCATCCGTAGCTGCGATGGTAACATTGTAATGAGACGCGCTCTCTCTGTCTAGAGGACCATTTACTACTAATGAAAAATAGTTTTTATAGTTTGTCTCCAATATAAAAGGGACTTTATTCTTAACCTCACAATGTACCAAACCATTTTTGCCACCGTCTTTATCGAGGACTGACACGAGAGCAATTGCCGTGCCCACCTTAGCGTCCTCTTTTACTGTGTCTAAGAGTGACGTTACTGATATCTCAGGGGCATTATCGTTTATGTCTAGTACTTCAATCAACAATTTGGAGTGAGATGTCATCGGAGGGTTGGCCCCATCATTTGCTTGAAGACGGATTTCAAAAGCTTTGTTTTCTTCAAAATCTATGTTTCTTTTGTTTGTAACAGTCCCCGTTTTTGTGTCTACAACAAAAATATCAGCAAAGTTGCCTTTTCCAAACTCGCTAAATGAAAAAAACACTTCACCATTTGGTCCTGCATCTAAATCGGTAGCATTTAGTGTTATTATTGAGTTTCCAACCGGTACGTTTTCATAAACACTGGCTTTGTACAGCGATTTACTGAAAACAGGTGGGTTGTCGTTTATGTCCAACACATTAACTATAACAGCCATACTACCAGACCTCTGTGGGTTTCCTCCATCTACAGCGGTCAGTGTGAGCTGGATCACAGGCTGTTTCTCTCGGTCTAAAGCTTTCTGCAGCACCAACTCAGCAGACACACTCTCTCCTTTGTGTGTAGCTAGAGAAAAATATTCATTGTGACTAAGCTTGTATGTACTAACGGTATTCTTACCAACATCCGCATCATGAGAGGATTTTAGGGGGAATTTAGCACCGGTTAATGTGTTTTCAGTTATATTGATATATTGTGACGTCGTAGGAAAAGACGGGGAATTATCATTAGTGTCTAGAATATTTATTTCTATTCGATAAAGCTTCAACGGATTGCTGATAACAGCCTCTACACGGACTGTACATGTTAGATCCTCCGCACAGAGCTCCTCTCTGTCGATTCTCTCATTCACATAGAGAACACCAGTCTTTAGATTTACCTCGAAATACTTTTTCTTGGAACCGGTGACAATCTGAAACATACGCGACTCCAACTCCAGGACATTGAGGTTTAGATCCTTAGCGATATTTCCCACGGAAGTCCCCGGGTTTACCTCCTCTGAGACGGAGTAGGAGAGCTGCCCGGACACCGCTTCCCAGTAACACTCCAGCAGCACAAGCACTAAATACGTCACAATAGAGCTCCTTCTATTCGGTAAAGACATAATTCCATCGAATGAGAGCCACGCATAGATCAAAAGAGATGAGTATCCTTCAATCAATCAAAGCATAAAACAATATATTAATCAAATCGAATTTCTACACGGTAAACACCAAGTCGCCCTTGACAGCAGTATCTCTCTCGTTCTTCCTCTCTTTGTAACAAAGCCCCGAGAAATCTCCTCACCCTCTGATTCTGGGAGGAGCCGAGAGACTCACGCATAAAATCTCAAAGCCACGGTCAATAGCGACGCCAAGTGGCACCGGAACGAGCTTACAATAATTATTCAGAAAATCACATTATTCTACGACACAAAGGCAAAACCTGTGCATTTGAACAATAATATATCCGATAACTTAATTTAAGTTCTGCGCTACATGTCAGGGTCTACAAAATGCAGGCCTACAAAGGACAAAAAAGCTATACGCTCAAGTAAACAACCAATGTTGGAGCACGATGGCTTTCAGCACCATGGACAGAGCACCAAAGTTTGAATTTACTTGCGGGTAAAAACCAAGCCGTCTTTAAAACTTGTAAATTAATTAAGAAGTCCATTATTTCACTGAACATTCAGATGAGACAGTGAAGTAAATGTCAACGTCATCAAAACATTGAGAAGCATAAAACAAGGAAAACATGTTCAGTAAAGAATAGAATATTATTACTATGTTTAGAAAAAAACGGTATTTCTTACCTTGTCTTTGCTGGGTAATGTCTGATTCCTGTTAAACGTTTCGTTGCCGTTAATACTGATCAGTTCTGCATCTGCAGGTGGATACGGTGCGGGGAAAACCACTACGTCACTCTTCAGTGTGTCTGAGTTGAAACACACGTCATACTGCTGAGTAGATTTAGAGTAAGACCAGCTCCCGTCAGGGTGTGTGGTGATCATAGGGGCGCTGTACCTTTTGAAACTGTCGTCTGTCCTGTGGCATTTTACAGCTATTAAACTGATCAGGCTCAATAAAAATATCACTGATACCGAGGCAATGGCGATCAGCAAATACAGGTTTAAATCAGAGAAGCTCTCCTCCTTTCTTGGTACGTTTCTGGATTGGGTCTGGATTTCACCTGTACTTTCAACCACCACTACATCAATAGACACAGTCGCTGACAGTGAGGGTTCTCCGTTATCAGAAACCAACACGACCAACGGGTGAGTTTTCAGGTCATTGTCACTCATTCGCCTCTTAGTCCTTAGTTCCCCGGTGCTGGTTCCAATTCGGAAGAGGTTGGTTCCCTTGGGCTCAGAGATGTGATAAGAAAGCAGCGCATTGTAGCCAGAGTCGGAGTCTACAGCCCTGATCTTGGCCACAAAGTAGCCCGCTTCAGCAGAATAGGGAATGTTCTCAGTGTTAACGGAGCCGTGATCAGAATAGGGTGCGAGAATTCCAGGACTGTTGTCATTCTCATCCAGAATAAAAACGTTCACAGTCACGTTGCTGCCGAGAGGAGGAACACCAGAGTCTGAGGCCTGAACTTTAAAATGGAAAGTTTTTATCTCCTCATAGTTAAAAGACTGCAAGCTGACTATATCTCCGGTATCTGAATTTATATTGACCATTGTAGACAGCGGTAGTGAGTTGCTGTTACTCTCTAAGAATGAGTAGGTCACATGACTATTTTCACTGACGTCAGCATCAACTGCAGACACTGTTTTGATTAGCTCGCCTATCGGACTGTTCTCTTTAACATAAACGTTAATCACGGGGTCTGAGAAGCGAGGAGCATTGTCATTCACATCAGCAACGTGTACAGTAACAACGCTGGTGCTGGAGAGAGGCGGGGTCCCTTCATCCGTAGCTGTGATGGTGACGTTATACTGAGAAGCAGTCTCTCTATCAAGAGGTCCATCTACAACTAACGAATAATAGTTTTTATAATTTGTCTCCAATTTAAAAGGGACCTTATTCTTAACCTCACAATGGACAACACCATTTTTCCCACCATCTTTATCGAGGACTGACACGAGAGCAATGGCAGTGCCAACCTTGGCGTCCTCCTTCACTCTGTCTAAGAGTGTCGTCACCGTGATCTCAGGGGCATTGTCGTTGAGGTCCACCACTTCCACCAACACTTTACAGTGCGCTGCCATCGGGGGTTGGCCTCTGTCACTCGCCTGGGCACGGATCTCAAACGCAGGTATTTCCTCGAAGTCAATATTCCCTTTAACTGTAATGATACCTGTTTTAGAGTCTATTTGAAAGATATCTAAGAAATGGTCCTGTTCCTTGCTCCTAAGAGAGTACACAATTTCACTATTTGTACCTTCATCGACATCGGTGGCATTTAAAGTGATGATCGTTGTGCCGAGGGGCACATTTTCCAAAATTCGGGTCTTGTATAATGAATTACTAAAAACTGGAGCGTTATCATTGTTATCCAAAACATGAACAATAATCTGTGACGTACCAGACTTCGGAGCGTTTCCTCCATCGACAGCGGTCAGTGTGAGTTGTATCACAGGCTGTTTCTCTCGGTCTAAAGCTTTCTGCAGCACTAACTCAGCAGACACACTACCTCCCCCTTTGTGTGTATCAAGCGAGAAGTATTCATTCGGACTAAGCTTGTATGTGCTTACAGTATTCTTACCCACATCAGCATCAGAGGCCTCTGACAGAGCGAATCTAAGTCCAGGTAATGTGCTCTCAGCAATGTCTAAAGTTTGAGAATGTATTCTAAAAGACGGATCATTATCATTAACGTCTAAAATGTTAATTTCTAGGCGCTAAAGCATCAACGGATTTTTTATAACGGCCTCTACGCTGACTGTACATTTCGAAGACTTCGCACAGAGCTCCTCTCTATCTATTCTCTCATTCACATAGAGAACACCAGTCTTTAGATTTACCTCGAAATACTTTCTCTTGGACCCGGTGATAATCTGAAACATACGCGACTCCAAATCCTGGACATTGAGGTTTAGATCCTTAGCGATATTTCCCACGGAAGTCCCCGGGTTTACCTCCTCTGAGACGGAGTAGGAGAGCTGCCCAGACACCGCTTCCCAGTAACACTCCAGCAGCACAAGCACTAAATACGTCACAATAGAGCTCCTTCTATTCGACAAAGACATCATTTTATCGAACGTGAGCCGAGCATAGATCCAAAAAGACGATTATGCGTCAATAAATCCAAGCATCGAAAAATAATGTTTAAAATCCAGCTGAATATTTTTCGGTAAACGCTGATGTGGCTTCCGACCACTCCGTTTCTCTCTGGTCCTGGGTCTCTTTGTAACAAAGCACTGAAAAGTCTTCCCACCGTCTGAATCTGGGAGGGGCCTCGAGACTCGAATATAATATCTTAATGCCATGGTCAATAGTGACGCCAGGTGGTGAATTCACAAGCATACACAACTCCGAATATCACAATGACACCCATCCAAACACAATATAAGCATGACGACGACACATGTATGTGCTATTTCATTTGAAAATGTCTGCTAAAATGTCTGCTAATTATAGCAAAAAAAACGTATTCACAACATTACTTCAAATAACTGGTTAAAATCACGCAGCCGAAGACTTTGATGATTTTCAGCACCATGGACAGCACCCGTGTGCTTCACTTCACAGCGCGAGAACAGTAAAACATTTGAACTTTTACAGGCAGCAAGATCTCTATTATTTCATTGAACATTCAAATGAGAAAGAAAGGTCAACGTCATACAAAGACATCAAGAAGTACAAAAAAGACAGAAAAAAATTATAATTGAAGGATATGAGACTAATTGATTTCTGGGTTAAGTGAAAACTATGTTCCTTACCTCGTCCTTGTTGGGTAATGTTTGAGTCCTGTTAAACGTGTCATTTCCATTAATACTGATCAGTTCTGCATCTGCAGGCGGAAATGGTGGGGGAAAAACCACTACGTCACTCTTCAGTGTGTCTGAGCTGAAACACACGTCATACTGCTGAGTAGATTTAGAGTAAGACCAGCTCCCGTCAGGGTGTGTGGTGATCATTGGGGCGCTGTACCTTTTAAAACTGTCGTCTGTCCGTAAGCATTTTACAGCTATTAAACTGAACAGGCTCAATAAAAATATCACTGACACCGAGGCAGTGGCGATCAGCAAATACAGGTTTAAATCAGAGAAGCTCTCCTCCTTTCTTGGTACGTTTCTGGATTCAGTCTGGATTTCACCTGTACTTTCAACCACCACTACATCAATAGACACAGTCGCTGACAGTGAGGGTTCTCCGTTATCAGAAACCAACACGACCAACGGGTGAGTTTTCAGGTCATTGTCACTCATTCGCCTCTTAGTCCTTAGTTCCCCGGTGCTGGTTCCGATTCGGAAGAGGTTGGTTCCCTTGGGCTCAGAGATGTGATAAGAAAGCAGCGCATTGTAACCAGAGTCGGAGTCTACAGACCTGATCTTGGCCACAAAGTAGCCCGCTTCAGCAGAATAGGGAATGTTCTCAGTGTTAACGGAGCCGTGATCAGAATAGGGCGCGAGAATCCCAGGACTGTTGTCATTCTCATCCAGAATAAAAACGTTCACAGTCACGTTGCTGCTGAGAGGAGGAACACCAGAGTCTGAGGCCTGAACTTTAAACTGGAAAGTTTTTATCTCCTCGTAGTTAAAAGACTGCAGACTGACTATATCTCCTGTCACTGAGTTTATATTGACCATTGTCGACAGCGGTACTGAGCTGCTTTTACTCTCTAAGAATGAGTAGGTCACCTGACTATTTTCATTGACGTCAACATCAACTGCAGACACTGTTGTGATTATCCCACCTACCGGACTGTTCTCTTTCACATAAACATTAATCACGGGTTCTGAGAAGCGAGGAGCGTTGTCATTCACGTCATAAAGGTTAACAGTCATAACACGGGTGCTGGAGAGAGGCGGGGTCCCTTCATCCGTAGCTGTGATGGTGACATTATAATGAGAATCACTCTCTCTGTCAAGAGGCCCATCTACAACCAACGAATAATAGTTGTTATAGTTTGTCTCCAATTTAAAAGGGACCTTATTCTTAACCTCACAACGGACAACTCCATTTTTTCCACCATCTTTATCGAGGACTGACACGAGAGCAATTGCAGTGCCAACCTTAGCGTTCTCATTCACTGTGTCTAAGAGTGACGTCACAGTGATCTCAGGGGCATTGTCGTTGAGGTCCACCACTTCTACCAACACTTTACAGTGTGCTGCCATTGGGGGCTGGCCTCTGTCACTCGCCTGGGCACGGATCTCCAAGGCAGGGTGTTCCTCAAAATCTATGTTGCCTTTAATTGTTAAAGTCCCTGTATTTGGGTCAAGATGGAAAACATCTAGTACATGGTCCTGATCTTCTTTGTTCAGGGTATATACAATGTCACTGTTCGTTCCTTCATCTGGGTCTGTCGCGTTAAGAGTTAATAATGTTGTCCCAATCGGCACATTTTCAAAAATTCGAGTCTTATACAACGATTTTGTAAACACCGGGGTGTTGTCATTAATATCCAGCACATTAATTATTATGTCTGAAGTACCAGACTTCGGAGGATTTCCTCCATCTACAGCGGTCAGTGTGAGCTGGATCACAGGCTGTTTCTCTCGGTCTAAAGCTTTCTGCAGCACCAACTCAGCAGACACACTATCTCCTTTATGCACCGCTAAGGAAAAATATTCATTAGAACTAAGCTTGTATGTATTGATACCGTTCTTCCCCACATCAGCATCGTAGGCCGATAGTAGGGGGAATCTAACCCCAGGCAATGCGTTCTCTGCAATGTCTTTACTTTGTGATTTAGCACTGAAAGATGGGGCATTATCATTAACATCTAAAATGTTAATTTCTATACGGTAGAGTTTCAACGGATTGTTGATAATAGCTTCTACACTGACAGTACATTTCGGAGCCTTCGCACAGAGCTCCTCTCTGTCTATTCTTTCATTCACATAGAGAACACCAGTCTTTAGATTTACCTCGAAATACTTTCCCTTGGACCCGGTGACAATCTGAAACATGCGAGACTCCAAATCCAGGATATTGAGGTTTAGATCCGTAGCGATATTTCCCACAGAAGTCCCCGGGTTTACCTCCTCTGAGACGGAGTAGGAGAGCTGCCCGGACACCGCTTCCCAGTAACACTCCAGCAGCACAAGCACTAAATACGTCACAACATATCTCCTATTCGGTAAAGACATAATTCCATCGAAGGTGAGCCAAGCATAGATCCAAAGATACGAATATCTGTCAAACAATCAAAGCTTCGAGAAATATGTTTCCAATCCAGAATTTTTACACGGTAAACATTGATGTTGCCTCAGACCAGTCTCTGTCTCTCTCTCTCTCTCTCTCATCCTGCGTCTCTTTGTAACAAAGCCCCGAGATATGTCCTCACCCTGTGAAACGGGGAGGGGCCTCAAGACACAAAATACAATATCCCAATTCCACGGTCAACAGTGACGCCACGTGGGGAATGTATGAGCTTACACTAACTCCGTTTTTATTTTGTTTGCCTACACGCCATGACACACAAACACTAAATCTGAATGAAGACCATAATATCTGAGCACATGTAGGCCATGCTCTTCTTCATATGAAAAGTTGTAAATGGAGTGAAGGCAAAAAAAAGCGCATCCACGACATTAGTTCAAACAACTGGCAAAAACAGGCAGTGAAAGACCGTAATATGTTTCAGCACCTTGGACAGAGCACGTATGTTTCTCTTGACAGCGAGCGAAAAGCAAGGAGTTTATTTCAACTTGTGAAGGCAGTAAGATGTTGTCTATTTCATACAAATCATTTCAATGAGACAGCGAATCAAAAGACTACATCATCCAAACACAATGAGAAGCACATCAAAGCAAATGTGTATTTTAAGGATAGGAGAAAAACACATTTCTGGTACAACTGAAAACTTAATTTCTTACCTTCTCTTTGTTGGGAAATGTTTGAGTCCTGTCAAACGTGTCATTCCCATTAATACTGATCAGTTCTGCATCTGCAGGTGGATACGGCGCGGGAAAAACCATTACGTCACTCTTCAGTGTGTCTGAGCTGAAACACACGTCATACTGCTGAGTAGATTTAGAGTAAGACCAGCTCCCGTCAGGGTGTGTGGTGATCATAGGGGCGCTGTACCTTTTGAAACTGTCGTCTGTCCTTAAGCATTTTACAGCTATTAAACTGAACAAGCTCAATGAAAATATCACTGACACCGAGGCAATTGCGATCAGCAAATACAAGTTTACATCAGAGAAGCTCTCCTCCTTTCTTGGTACATTTCTGTATTGAGTCTGGATTTCACCTGTACTTTCAACCACCACTACATCAATAGACACAGTCGCTGACAGTGCGGGTTCTCCATTATCAGAAACCAACACCACCAACGGGTGAGCTTTCAGGTCATTGTCACTCATTCGCCTCTTAGTCCTTAGTTCCCCGGTGCTGGTTCCGATTCGGAAGAGGTTGGTTCCCTTGGGCTCAGAGATGTGATAAGAAAGCAGCGCATTGTAGCCAGAGTCGGAGTCTACAGCCCTGATCTTGGCCACAAAGTAGCCCGCTTCAGCAGAATAGGGAATGTTCTCAGTGTTAACGGAGCCGTGATCAGAATAGGGCGCGAGAATCCCAGGACTGTTGTCATTCTCATCCAGAATAAAAACGTTCACAGTCACGTTGCTGCTGAGAGGAGGAACACCAGAGTCTGAGGCCTGAACTTTAAAATGGAAAGTTTTTATCTCCTCATAGTTAAAAGACTGCAGGCTGACTATATCTCCTGTATCTGAGTTTATATTGACCATTGCAGGCAGCAGCACTGAGTTGCTGTTACTCTCTAAGAATGAGTAGGTCACATGGGCATTTTCATTGACGTCAACATCAACTGCAGACACTGTTGTGATTATCTCTCCTATTTGACTGTTCTCTTTCACATAAACATTAATCACGGGTTCTGAGAAGCGAGGAGCGTTGTCATTCACATCAGAAACGTGCACAGTAATAACGCTGGTGCTGAAGAGAGGCGGGGTCCCATCATCCGTAGCTATTATGTTGACATAGTAATGAAAATCACTCTCTCTGTCAAGAATCCCATCGACCACTAAAGAATAATAATTGTTATAGTTTGTTTCTAACTTAAAAGGGACCTCATTCTCAACCTTACAATGAACCACTCCGTTTTTGCCACCATCTTTATCGAGAATTGACACAAGTGCAATTGCAGTGCCAACCTTCGCATCCTCCTTCACTGTGTGTAAGAGTGACGTCACAGTGATCTCAGGGGCATTGTCGTTGAGGTCCACCACATCTACCAGTATTTTACAATGAGATGCCATCGGGGGCTGGCCTCTGTCACTCGCCTGGGCACGGATCTCAAATGCAGGGTGTTCCTCAAAATCTATTTCGCCTTGAACTGTTATTGTCCCTGTATTTGGGTCAATGTAGAAAACATCTAAAATATGGTCCTGGTCTTTTTTGCTCAGAGAATATATTATCTCGCTGTTCGTTCCTTCATCGGCGTCTGTCGCATTAAGAGTTAATAATGTTGTCCCAATCGGCACATTTTCCAAAATTAGAGTCTTATACAACGATTTTGTAAACACCGGGGTGTTGTCATTATTATCCAGCACATTAATTATTATGTCTGAAGTACCAGACTTCGGAGGGTTTCCTCCATCTTCAGCGGTCAGTGTGAGCTGGATCACAGGCTGTTTCTCTCGGTCTAAAGCTTTCTGCAGCACCAACTCAGCAGACACACTCTCTCCTCCTTTATGCACCGCTAAGGAAAAATGTTCATTAGAGCTAAGCTTGTATGTATTGATACCGTTCTTCCCCACATCAGCATCGTAGGCCGATAGTAGGGGGAATTTAACCCCAGACAACGTGCTCTCTGCAATGTCTATACTTTGTGATTTAGCACTGAAAGATGGGGCATTATCATTTGTATCTAAAATATGAACTTCTACACGGTAAAGCTTCAACGGATTGCTGATAACGGCCTCTACACTGACTATACATTTCGGAACCTTCGCACAGAGCTCCTCTCTATTTATTATCTCATTCACATATAGAACACCAGTCTTTAGATTTACCGCGAAATACTTTCTCTTTGATCCGGTGACAATCTGAAACATACGAGACTCCAAATCCTGGACATTGAGGTTTAGATCCTTAGCGATATTTCCCACGGAAGTCCCCGGGTTTACCTCCTCTGAGACGGAGTAGGAGAGCTGCCCAGACACCGCTTCCCAGTAACACTCCAGCAGCACAAGCACTAAATACGTCACAATAGAGCTCCTTCTATTTGGTAAAGACATATTTCCATCGAAGGTGTGCCAAGCATAGATCCAAAGAGATGAAATTATGTTTAAAAAAATCAAGGCTTTGAATAAGGTATTTGTCAAATCCGACTACATTTGTAGACGGTATAAACAGACTGATCTATTCTCCGACTAGTCTCTCTCACGCCCTGTGTCTCTTTGTAACAAAGCCACAAAATATCTCCTCACCCTTTGAAACCGGGAGGGACCAAGATAGGTGAATATTTCTCACACTAACGGTCAACAGTGACGACAAGTGGTGAAAAAGGCAACATTCAAGTGCCTTCAAAACACAGCGGATAGAGTTTATAATGCAAGTTCCAGAAAGCACGAATCCAATAATCAAATATGAACAAATAACAACCATGAACGTGAATATCTGGAAGTGAAGGGTATTTTTCAGGCGATATTGAATAGCTTACAGCACCAGTAGCCCATACAGTTGCCATGACGCCCTATTGACAGACAAAGTAGGGCTCCTATCAATACATTATGTACACATTTTGTTATTTTGAAGTGTTGTTTTTAATCAGCTGTTTTGTTTTTGATAACATTGAGTCTTTATTGAATATATATATATATATATATATATATATATATATATATATATATATATATATATATATATATATATATATATATACAGTACCAGTCAAAAGTTCGGATACACCAACTCATTCAAGAGTTTTTCTTTGTTTTTACTGTTTTCTACATTGTAGAATAATAGTGAAGAGATCAAAACTATGAAATAACACATGTGGAATCATTTAGTAACCAAAAAAGTGTTAAATAAATCAAAATGTATTTTATATTTGAGATTCTTCAAAGTAGCCACTTGATGACAGCTTTGTACACTCTTGGCATTCTCTCAAACAGCTTCATGAGATAGACACCTGCATTTCACCGGCATTTCAATTAACTTCTTGAGTGTAGGGGGCAGGATTTTCGTTTTTGGCTAAAAAATGTACCCATTTGAAACTGCCTATTTCTCAGGCCCAGAAACTAGAATATGCATATCATTGTCAGATTAGGATAGAAAACACTCTAAAATTTCCAAAACTGTCAAAATATTGTCTGTGAGTATAACAGAACTGATATTGCTGGCGAAAACCTGAGGAAAATCAAACCAGGAAGTGCTGTTTTTCCTGAAAGCTCTCTGTTCCATTGGATGCCTTGCCTCCATTTAAAGGGATATCAACCATATTCCCTTTCCTATGGCTTCTTCAAGGTGTCAACAGTCTTTAGACATAGTTTCAGGCTTTTATTTTGAAAAATTAGCGAGAAAGATAACATCGTGTCAGTGGATAGCTGGGTGTTCGCAGAGTTTTGCTTGCGCAACCGAGTGGGGCAGCTATTGTCTCTCCCTCTCCTATTGAAAAAGCGACAGTCCCGGTTGATATATTATCGATTATATATTTTAAAAACAACCTGAGGATTGATTATAAAAAACGTTTGACATGTTTCTGAGGACATTACGGATACTATTTGGAATTTTTGTCTGCGATGTTGTGACCGCTTGAGCCTGTGGATTTCTGAACATAATGCGCCAAACAAATGGAGGTATTTTGGATATAAAAATAATCTTTATGGAACAAAAGGAACATTTATTGTGTAACTGTGTGTCTCGTGAGTGCAAACATCCGAAGATCATCAAAGGTAAGCAATTTAATCTATTGCTTTTCTGACTTTCGTGACCAATCTTCTTGGCTGCTAGTGTTTGAAATATTTTGTCTACTGAGAGAGATGTTCTTACATAAACGCTTGTTATGCTTTTGCCGAAAAGCTGTATTGAAATCTGACACGCCAGGTAGGTTAACAACAAACTAAGCTGTGTTTTGCTATATTGCACTTGTGATTTCATGAAAATTAAAATTTTTAGTAATTTAATTATAATTTTGCACGCTGCAATTCGGCGGGTGTTGATGAAAATGATCCCGCTAAAGGGATGGGTGTATCAAGAAGTTATTAACAGGTGTGCCTTGTTAAAAGTTAATTTGTGGAATTTCTGTCCTTCTTAATGCATTTGAGCCAATCAGTTGTGTTGTGACAAGGTAGGGGTGGTATACAGAAGATAGCACTATTTGGTAAAAGCCCAAGTCCGTATTATGGCAAGAACAGCTCAAATAAGCAAAGAAAAACAACAGTCCATCATTACTTTAAGACATGAAGGTCAGTCAATGTGGAACATTTCAAAAACTTTGAAAGTTTCTTCAAGTGCAGTCGAAAAAACCATCAAGCGCTATAATGGTACTGTCTCTCATGAGGACCGGCACAGGAAAGGAAGACCCAGAGTTACCTCTACTGCAGAGGATACGTTCATTAGAGTTAACTGCACCTCAGATTGCAGCCCAAATAACTGCTTTCCAGAGTTCAAGTAACAGACACATCTCATCATTAACTGTATAGAGGAGACTTCATGATTGAATTGCTGTAAAGAAACCACTACTAAAGGACACCAATAAGTAAAATATACTTTTTTTGTGGCAAGAAACACAAGCAATGGATATTAGAAAGGTGGAAATCTGTCCAAATTTGAGATATTTGGTTCCACCGTGTCTTTGTGAGACGCAGGTAGGTGAACGAATGATCTCCGCATGTGTGGTTCCCACCGTGAAGCATGGAGGAGGAGGTGTGATGGTGCTTTTCTGGTGACACTGTCAGTGATTTATTTAGAATTCAAGGCACATTTGGCTACCAGTATGACTACCACAGCATTCTGCAGCAATATGCCAGCCCATCTGGTTTTCACATTTGTTTTTCAACAGGACAATGACCCAAAACACACCTCCAGACTGTGTAAGGGCTATTTGACCCAGGAGAGTGATGGAGTGCTGCATCAGATGACCTGGCCTCCACAATCACCCAACCTCAACCCAACTGAGACAGTTTGGGATGAGCTGGAACGTGGAGCGAAGGAAAAGCAGCCAACAAGTGATCAGCATATGTGGCAACTCCTTCAAGACTGTTGGAAAAGCATTCCTCATGAAGCTGGTTGAGAGAATGCCAAGAGTGTGCAAAGCTGTCATCAAGACAAAGGGTGGCTACTTTGAAGAATCTCAAATATAAAATATATTTTGATTTGTTTAACACTTTTTTGGTTACTACATGATTCCATATGTGTTATTTCATAGTTTTGATTTCTTCACTATTATTCTACAATATGGTGTGTCCAAACATTTGACAGGCACAGTATATTTTCACCCACAGATTGATTGGCAGGGCAACTCTTTTTGGCTTGGCTGCGGCTAATGTTTTTGTTTGAATGATGCATCTGGACAAAGTACCAGCATTTTTTGGTTCACCTGGCTGCTACCTCCTCCTCTTTTGAGAACATTATTTGACCAGTCGCTTGGCTTGAGAGGAATGGAAGATGTAGTGGAAGAATGCAGTGCTGAGGAAGAGGGCTCATAGTGAGGAGGACCGGCTACTATTCTGAACTGTATGTGGTGAGCTCTCTGATGCCCAGAGCTGCTGAGGCATCACCCAAGTGGGTGCCGTACATTGTGAAGGAGAAGGCCAGTGGCTACACAACTCAGGCTGGTTCCCAGAGTAGCCCTCTACATGATTGTCACCAGACAATCAATCTACATCAACCATATCCCTGATCACCTTCCTCTGATCAAGCCATGAACTGTCTCTCTCCATCTTTGGAGGATACATGCCCTCAAAGACTTGGCCTCTATCGGTTGACCTAGCTAGCTTTTGCTAGGCTACTCATAATGTGACTTTATTCTTATTTTTGATTTGTTTTACCTTTGAAGCGCTTTGAGAACTTTTTCTGTTATGAAAAGCACTATAGAAGTGTAATAAATAGTAATACTACTACTAATAATAATAATAATTAAAAACTCAGCTAAGCTGCATGGAAAAACAAAAGTCAGGATGTGTGAGTGTGTGTTTGTGTGTGTGTGTGTGTGTGTGTGTGTGTGTGTGTGTGTGTGTGTGTGTGTGTGTGTGTGTGTGTGTGTGTGTGTGTGCATGACACACACACATTGACCCCTGACCCCAAACGCACTGAACTTACATACTACTCTATCTAACAAACAGAAACACAGCTAAAACCTATGGGCCCGATACCGACCGGAGTTAAGCGTGTGTAAATGGAACATAACTCCCTTTTTACGCACTTTTCACTCTCCGCATATTCTGACCTTGAACTTAGATTAGATTAGTGTGAAGTTCACCCACTATTCGTTTTAGATGGAGATGGAAAAAAATGAAGGTGTGGCGGAGGTGTGTCTACAGCTACACCGTATTCTGACCTTGACTTCATTCCCTCATAATACCACCACCTTTACACGTGAGGAAACCATGCGAACCTGCCATTTCCAAGTAGAAAAAGCGCCTACTTGATTTCTTCCGGAAAAAAATATCACCATTCTCCACACAATGTAATTTACAACTTGAATAAGAGCTATTGATAAGAGCTTGGAAAATGAGTAATCCGTTTAGATAAAGGAACTGTAGACATAAATGATGCTTGTTTTACACCCAAATGACTTAATTATAGTCTGCCCTGAACTTTTCTGTTTCCTATTTCTATCATGTTAAATATTAGCCACTATCGGTGTCGACCTTCAGTAGGCCTAATAACAGCAAATATTACACTGCCACTTTACTGTCAGTTCCCTTCAGTTGGTATGGCCTACATTATCATTCCATTGAATCACATTGCTTCGTTGACCTTCCTTTGCTTCCTCTAAACGCCGTCACAGCCATGGGGTTGTTGCTGAGCTTCATTAGTAAGAGTTCGATAACATAGAACAAAATACATGTAGGCAAATTAAATTACTATGGGGCGGAGCGCAGAATAACCCTAACAGTTTGAACCATACGTATGGCACAATACTTGGCTGTGTCATCATATAGTTCCATGTTTAGTGCAGATAATAAAGGAGGGTATAGACTACTATTGTACACTATTGTCCCTATTATATATTCTATGTACACTAATCATGCAACATTACCATGGGTTAAAGAATTGAATGTGGCAATTTTCAGAGTGAATCAAAATGGCGAAGATAAATGTACTGAAACCACGACTGAATGTTGGCCAGCAAGTGGGAGGGTTTCTGCCATTTTAATTACACTCCTTCAGCACGCACAAGGGAACCACACCTGCAAAGCCTGTTACACTCCCTCATAAGGTATATCTGAATACCAACTACTGAGATGGACGTAGGACAGTCGGAATCGACTACTTACACACAGCTGAACTACACTCTCCAACAAATGGAATTTAACGCAGAAGAGCTGCTTTCATATCCACACTTTCAGACGCACAGAGGGGCGTCCAATAGTTGGCCCTAAAAAAATTATAATGAGTACTTTGTAGCACCTCACCAGGGAAAAGGGATTTCATACAGATGTAGGATCTTACTGTGATCGCCATGTTGCAGGATAACTTTCCTGTTGCGGCTGCGTTAATTTCCTGCCGTGGCAAACTGGCGCAAATTAGGATCTTACATCTGTATTCAAATCTATGCATTGCTTAGTGACCTATCGACATTAAAGCCCTCTCTTGTGCTTTTTATCCCAACAAAAATAGGATAAATGAATGGAAATAATATAGCATTGCTTTTCAAGAAATCACTAATAACTAATGATGTTTTAGATCCACACACCACAGTAAACTAAGTGCTTGCTGACCCATGTCCGGCCACAAATAGATGGCATTGGAGGCTTATATCCATCTCTGGCATTGACCCCTCCTGAGTGGAGTGTAGCATCAGGCCTTAAAAAAGAGCATGCTCAGTAGGGTTGTGCCGTGGGAGATTGATTACTCCTCTGAGGTATGAAATATGCTGATGTCACAGACCAACCACATCACTTCCTCTCCCAGAGCTGGCTACTGCTGGGCTGGGACGGTAGAGGATCCGCAGAGGGGTCAATGAAGTAATTAGCATTAGAGACACGAATGCACACACACACGTACGCTCACACACACACACACACACACACACACAAACACACACACACACACACACACACACACACACACACACACACACACACACACACACACACACACACACACACACACACACACACACACACACACACACACACACACACACACACACACACACACACACACGATACTCTGTGATACTCTGTTCATTGATGCAGGGCCAGTTGTGCTCTGCACTCCCACTGTGCTCTGCTCTCCTACAGATTTCTGGGTATTTTGGTAGATTTTTCTGGTGTTACCCTGCATCTCCACGGAGACAGCGGTTATGAGCTTACGGACGTTGGGCTGTTTGTAATCCCAGGATTAGGCCCTGTGTGCCTCCTGTCCCATTTCCATTCAGTGGGAAGCATGATCTGAAATATGAATAATCATCAGATTCTGAGTCGTAATCGTCTTCCCCCTATGCCCAATAACAAGAATGGCTTTGCAGGTCTCTGACCAGAGGATTTCTAGGTCACAATAGGAGTGATGAGAGCAAAAACATAACAGTGTAGGGTTATATGCACAGGAATGAATACTGTTTGCATGCACCTATGCACTCTCTCTTACACAAACACACACACACACACACACACACACACACACACACACACACACACACACACAACAGACACAGTACCTGCTCTCCTAGACAGCGCAGAATCCACCGATTTGGGACAAAGGTTATGGGTCAAAGTCTACTGACCATCCTGTTGAACCCTGACCCACTCTGGCTGAGCTAAAGACAAAAATCCCTACACTATCCAACAAACACACAGCTAAAACCAAACTGAACTGCTTACACACAGCAGAACTACACTCTCTAACAAACACACAGCTAAAACCAAACTGAACTGCTTACACACAGCAGAACTACACTCAATAACAAACGCACAGCTAAAACCAAACTGAACTGCTTACACACAGCAGAACTACACTCTAACAAACACACAGCTAAAACCAAACTGAACTGCTTACACACAGCAGAACTACACTCTCTAACAAACACACATCTAAAACCAAACTGAACTGCTTACACACAGCAGAACTACACTCTAACAAATGAAACTCAAAGAAGAAGAGCTGCTCTCATATCCCACTTTCAGATGCACAGAGGGAACAAACAATAGCATGTCCTGAAAGCCAATAATGAGCGCATATTGTGAAGTTGTAGCGGTTTACCAGGGAAAAGGGGTTTCATATTCATATCTACACAGCACTTAGAGATCTATCTGTCTGTCTTGTAGTTTAAACACCATTCCAGCAAAATGACACTAAATGGCAAGCTGCACACATTATCATTGCTCTTCAAGAAGTGACAAATGTAACTAATGATGTTTTGATTAACCCACAATGGTAAACGAAATGCTAGCTGACCCATATCCAGTCATATCCACCGATAGATGGCCTTGGAGGCCCAAGTCCATCTCTGCCATTGAGCCACCCTGGGTGCAGTGTCAGGTCCTCAACAGAACAAGCTCAGTAGGGTTGTGCCATGTGAGATAGATTGCTCCTCCGAGGTGTGAAATATGCTGATGTCACAGACCAACCACATCACTTCCTCTCCCAGTGCTGGCTACTGCTTTGCTGGGCCGGTAGAGGATGATCCGCAGAGGGGTCAATGAAGTAATTAGCAATTAAGACACACACGCACACGCACACACATACACACACACACACACACACACACACACACACACACACACACACACACACACACACACACACACACACACACACACACACACACACACACACACACACACACACACACACACACACACACACACACACACACACACACACTATTAAAAACTGAGGCGTGCACACAAGCAAAAACACAAACACTCTTAAACTAATACCACAGAGTTTCTAAACCCAGAGGCGTAACATCACAAGACTTCCGGGAAAAGCTTGCGAAACAGACCAAACAGACCAGGCCGGGGTTTGGGATTTGAGAAGTCAATGAGAGAAGTAAAAAAAAGTCTTTCTTAGTCGCTCATTTTCTCTAAATCTAAAGGCACAACCTAGATTGGGGCCAATGTCTGAAGTAGCTGAACGTGTTGTTACTCCAACCTTGTGAAAGTAATAAACTGACACGTTTACATTGTCATCCAGAACAACCTTATATCGCAGGAGTACTTTTTGATTTGATGGCCTGCACATACGCAGTTTGGCACTTATGTGTTTCTAAGCATGAGCTTAGCTAGCCAACGTCGCCATGACATCATCTACAAGTCTGACCGGGGATTTCCACTGGAGAAGCAGTTTTAGCCTATTTTCATACTCTACTGTCTTTGCTAATACACACATACATGGGTTTAAGAAACCAATGACATTGAAACTCTGCTTCATGGAATCACCCAAACTATAAATCACATTTCATTCCTAATTCCTCATTACACTTCCTTTGATGAGATCTCACATTTGCGGAGGGTATGATAATTGAATGCGCTACTACATTATTAATAACTAGTAAACAGTTGGTTAATGAAGAGACATAATGTTTGCATTCCAGAATGTAGACAAGTGGTGCATGTCGAATCTAGTGGTTAACTCTCCCTCTTTCTGTCTCTCTATCTTATTAACCAGGAGGGGGCAGAGAGAGATAAAGCTAGAGGGTCTGTATGAGGGGAGGTTTGGGGGGGGGGGGGGGTAATGAGTGTATGCCTGGGCATCTTGACATTGGGGCGTGTCTGGGAGGAGAAGGGGGATGAGTAGCCTATTAATGTTGATTTTCTTTTGTGAACAAAAAACCCTCTGTTTCATACTGCTGAGTGTATGGGCGTGCACTTCTCTTCCTTTGGATGTTTGTGCTTGAGTGTGTATGTCGGTGTGTGCATTTGTGTGTGAGAGAGTGTGTCTGTGTAAGCACATGAAGGTGGGATGGGGGAGGGGTGTAAGCAGAACACACTCACAGGCGAGTTCCCCCCCTCCCCCTCTCTTCCGCTCTCCTTCTGCACAGCTCTCTGGTCTCCATGGCAACCCCATCTCACCATGAGGGAGCACACTCACTCAAATACACACGCAGGCACACACACACACACGCGTGCACACACACACACACACACACACACACACACACACACACACACACACACACACACACACACACACACACACACACACACACACACACACACACACACACACACACACACACACACACACACACACACACACACACACACACACACATACACAGACAGTAACACATACGGCTGAAGGCTTATTTTCAGGGCAGAGAAGAGGATGAATGAAAACACAATTCCTTCTGGATCTCCTCCTTTTTACACAGCTCTCCTTTTCAGAGTGAGATTCCTATCTGCTTCTGTTCATATTCACACTGCCCTGTCATCTCTGAGCACAAAGCATACTCGCCACGACGTCACACCCGAACAAGAACAATCACACACACACCCAAAGATACCGCATACAAGATACTGCACACACACACACACACACACACACACACACACACACACACACACACACACACACACACACACACACACACACACACACACACACACACACACACACACACACACACACACACACACACACACACACACACACAGCCTGCTCATGCATAGGTAATGTAGCTCCGCAGCAGCATATTCGCTGTGGCAGCAGAAGCTAGCAGCTCCCTTCACCACCCCAACACCCCATCAGAGAGGCTGACCTGCTCACTCCGCCTGCCCAGCCCCCTGCACCCTCACTGAGCCAAGGCACCAGAGACGCCCCACCATACAGTAACCATATCCCTTCATGAGGACAAATACTGATACAGACACACACTACTTTGTCTGTGTATTTCTCTCCAGGTTATCACAGTATGTAGGAGCAGCATCTACATGATATATAAATACAGCCAGGTCCAAATTTATTGACACCCTTAAAAAAACAAGACTCAGAAAATACTGAGCTATACTTTACGCTAAAAAAATATTAATTATTTTATTTTATACTAATAGAATTGCTCTGAGAAATATATTTTGTTTAATGAAAAAAAAAATTATTTCGAAAAGATAGGGCTCAAAATGATTGCCACCCCTGTTTTCAATACCTTTCAATCCCTCACCTTGCGTGGATAATGTCACTGTACAATGTTTTCTGGGATTGGGGAACACATTGGGTGGGATCTTAGACCATTCATAGATACAGAATCTTTCCAGATCCTTGATATCTTTCATCTGCGCTTATGGACTGACCTCTTCAATTCAAACCATAGGGTTTCAAACGGGTTCTTGTCCAGAGACAGATGGTCATAGCAAAATGTTGATTTTTTTAGTCAATTAACAATTTCTTTGTGCATTTTGATGTGTGCTTGGGGTTACTTTCTTACTGGAAAATCCACTTGCAGCCAAGTTTCAGCCTCCTGGCAGAGGCAACCAGGTATTCTGGCTAAAATGTCCTGGTACTGGGTGAAGTTCATGATGCCTTAGGAAGGGCCCCAGAACCAGTGGAAGCAAAATAGGCCCATAACATCAAAGCTCCACCACTATATTTTACAGTAAGTATGGGAGCTCTATTTAATGTCGTCCAACAAATCGCGAGCTTGGGACTTGGTTTGATCTGATTTCCTACTTTGAATAATATTTTTAAGATAAATTGGGCTAAACATTTCTTAAAGAATCCAACTTCAATTTGGAATATCATCCTTCATTATTTCTTCTCCCGTTTTGGTGGCCTCAATTTTATGTTACTTTGTAACTATAACATTGATAAAATTCCTGCGTTTCATAGACAACTATTCTTAGCGTGGTCGTTAATATATAAACATAATTTTTCCCCGCATAGGTATTTCATTTGGAACAATAAGGACATTTTGTATAGAAACAAGTCTTTATTTTTTAAGAACTGTCACGACTTCCGCCGAGGTCGGTCCCTTGTTCGGGCGGCGTTCGGCGGTAGACGTCACCGGTCCTCTAGCCGTCGCAGATCCACCTTTCATTTTCCATTTGTTTTGTCTTTGAAATTCCCAGCCACGCCTGAATCGACGAGCGCCTTATGCTGGGAATGCGGGGAAAACTCAGGAAAAGGAACATGCAAAAACAGGTGTGGAATTCTGTAGAGTGAGTAACTGTCTGCAGGGAAGTCAGGCGCAGGAGAGCAGAAATGGGTAGCAAACGGAGCCCTTTATTGAGGCGAACAAAACACGGTACTCAGAAAGCTAAACACACACGGGTTACAATAACCTGGCGCAAACCAGCCTGGAGTACACATACATTTACATATAACAATTCCACACACAGACATGGGGGGAAACAGGGGGTTATATGCAAGACGAGTAATGAGGGAATGCAAACCAGGTGCGTGGGAAAACAAGACAAACAAAATGGAACATGAAAGGTGGATCGGCGATGGCTAGAAGACCGGTGATGTCAACCACCGAAAATCGGCCGAACAACGGAGAGGGACCGAACTCAGCAGAAGTCGTGACAGAACTGGTTCAATAATCATATCCTACTGGTGAGTCAACTTTTTAATGCAGAAGGATTGTTACTCAATTATGAGTACATTTTTTTATCTCGTTTCAATATCCCTGTAACACCTAGAGAGTTCGCCATAGTCTTTGATGCTGTTCCATCTGGAACTCTCATGTTATTTAGAGGTGTATCCAGACCACACCTTCTTTACCTACCCTCCTTAATCCAGTTGACTCTCCAATAGGGAAAATAGGTTTCTCTTTGCTCCATCAGGACAAATCAAATCAAATTTTATTTGTCACATACACAGGGTTAGCAGATGTTAATGCGAGTGTAGCGAAAAGCTGTACGTGCTTTATTTTAAAGGGATATTGTATCCATTCCTTACGTCACAATTTACTGGAATACATTGGTCGCTAATATCTGTTGGGAAAAAGTCTGGTTATTACAACACAAATACCTGCTTGTTAACAAGGTCAAAGAGGTCTCTTTCAGAATGATCCATAAGTATTACCCTGCGAATCACTACCTGAAGAAACTCCAAAAAGACATGAACATTGACTGTACTTTTTGTGTTGAGCATCCAGAAATATTTATTTTGGCATTTGTCGTCATGTAAAACAATTATGGAAAGATATTCAGAGGTTTTATCATTGTTAATATTCTTGATGACTTTTGTTTGTTATGGGAGAATGTGATCCTCGGTTTCCTTAACTATAACAAAGATAAAGAAAAACAATTTCACCTCATAAATCTAATTGTTCTAAAGGCAAAATTTCATATTTACAAATGTAAATTCAGTAATAAAAAAACCCTCTTCCGTGTTTTCTATAAGGAATTCTAGCAGTACATTAAGACCGTTCAACATTCTTCTAATAAGAAAGCTGTTAAAACAATCAATACATGTGTGTTTCTTTTAAGGTCTTTGTATAATTTGTCATTTGTTGTACCCCCTAGCATATGTTATCATTGTCTATCTGTATACTTCTTGTATGTATACAGAATATTCAACATGTAAAAAAAAAAAAAAAAACGAGAGAAAAAAAGGGGAAAAAAATGGGTTCCATCTGCAAAAAGCTGATTGTGAGGTCATTGACTTTGAAGTTCTGATCCCTCATTGGTTTGAATAGTGTCACCATGAACAACATGAATTGGGGTATTTAGAGTACTATATAGCTAGAGAACAATGAACAGAACAAGGCTATGTCAATAAGTCAAGTTTGACAAAAATGCAGATTTAACCTTATAAGCTCTCAAAGAATGCAAACTTCTGGAGTTCGCTAAACCGCATTGGCACTTGGTGGATTGGAACCAGTTCTATGGTCAGATAACATGAAAATAGAGCTCTTTGGCCACGCACACTAGTGGTAGGTTTGGCTTTGGAAAAAGGAAGCATATGTCGAAAACAACCCCATTCCTACTGTAAAATACGGTGGTGTTTTTTGATGTTATGGAGCTATTTTGTTTCCACTGTAGGGCTGGGAATTGGGAATTTGTTTTTTGATCGTGGAAATTAAAGTGCTGAAAACATGTTGGCTCAGTTTTTAAAAAGAAGATGGAGAACAAGCTATAGGATGAAAAATATGGGCGTTTTGGCTCAGGTGCAGCCGACTAGCACTGGCTAACGCTACGAGCAAAATAAAAGCATCGCTTTTTATTTATTTTTGTACAGATCGATACTTGGAGTCAACATATCAATATAATATTCTCCAAAATAATATTGCGATATGTAACTGTTTCGATTTCTTCCCCCATCACTATTCCACTGGTTCTGGGTCCCTTGTTAAGGTCAACAGCATCATGAACTTTACCCAGAACTGGGATATTTTAGCCCAAAACCTGGATGCCTCTGCCAGGAGGCTGAAACTTGGCCGCAAGTGGATCTTCCACCAAGAAATAAACCAAGCACACATCAAAATCCACAAAGACATGGTTCATTTACCACAAAATCAACATTTTGCTATGGCCATCTTAGTCTCCGGACTTGAACCCCATTGAAAACCTGCGGGTTGAATTGAAGAACACAGTCCATAAGTGCAGGTGAAGTATATCAAGGATCTGGAGGAAGGATCTCAGATCCCTCCCAATGTGTTTAACTCATAAAACATTTTTGAAAAGTTTCTGTGCTGTTATCCTTTCAAGGTGAAGTACTGAAAGGTATTGAAAACAGGGGTACCAATATTTTTGATACCTATCTTTTTTAAAGTAACAATTATTACATGTTTTTTTTCTCTGACCAATTGTATTAGTACAAAATAATATTTTCAAATTTTTTGGACCATTAATATAGCTCATTATTTGTATTATTAATTATATACAGTATTTTTTCCTCAACTTTATGAAAGGTGCCAAAAATGTTGGCCCTGACTGTAAATGCTGCCTTGCTGTCTTTAGTACTATGCCTCGGTTATGGACAGTACTTTTTCTAACAGAAGAAGTACCCTTTCTGTACCAGATAGTGACCCATCTTCCCCAGCTCTATTCCTTCTCTATGTATCCCATGCCTGCTGTAAGAGCAGAGCAGCAGAGATACAGCATTCTGTGGGCTTTTGTAACAGAGCGACTATGCAGTACCGTGTTATAACAATGCTATTAGCAGAACCCCACCCTACTGCAGCATCACGCTAATGACGAAGATACAGTGATACAGTGTCAAGGGTCGAGAGAGGGGGCAGGAAGGGAGGGAGAAAGAGAGAGGGAGTCGAGTGAGAGAATGGGACAGAGAGGGGGAGGGAGAAGTACAGTAGAAGGAGAGAGGGGAAGGGACGCAAGGGAGAGAGAATGAGAGAGGGAAGGGGCGCAAGGGTGAGAGAATGAGAGAGGGGAAGGGGCGCAAGGGTGAGAGAATGAGAGAGGGGAAGCAGCGCAAGGGTGAGAGAATGAGAGAGAGGAAGGGGCTCAAGGGTGAGAGAATGAGAGGGGAAGGGGCGCAAGGGTGAGAGAATGAGAAAGGGGAAGGGGTGCAAGGGAGAGAGGGGAAGGGGCACAAGGGTGAGAGAATGAGAGTGGGGAAGGGGCGCAAGGGTGAGAGAATGAGAAAGGGGAAGGGGTGCAAGGGAGAGAGAATGAGAGAGGGGAAGGGGCACAAGGGTGAGAGAATGAGAGAGGGGAAGGGGCGCAAGGGTGAGAGAATGAGAGAGGGGAAGGGGCGCAAGGGTGAGAGAATGAGAGAGGTGGAGAGAAAACAACAGAGGGAGAAAAGGGGAAGAGAGAAGAAATGGGGAGAGGAAGGGAGAGGAAGAGGGGATGGAGAAATGTGAGCAGTGAGAAATGAGTAAGGATGTACAGTACACTTCCTGTATGAGGGGAAGTCATGAAGACTAAACCAATAACTCTTGTAATATTGCAGGGCCAATTGCCTGTTCCTATAATATATTTTACATACCCACAAATTATTCACAGAGATAGATTGGAGGAGTTCTTAAACCTCACGCACACACTAACCACACGCCCGTGTGCAAACACACACACATGATAGCATAACTACACACATTTATCCACTCTGAGAGATGAATTGCTCCCAGTATTTAATCCAACTAGCATTTAATAATGTATTTCCAAATCTGCTCTGCTCTCCCCTCGTTTCTGGAGTAAGTAGGACAGGGATGGGACCAGAGGCACAGGAAGAGGAACAAGACAAAAACTAGGACATGGCGCTCACACAAACACCCCGCTGATATAGCTGCAGACAGAGTAACCAAACTCAACAATCACTAACATGGAAAACAATGACACAATGCCCGCAATGCCTCAGAATCACATAATTAGCTTCTGCACTGTGACAGCAAAATAACTGGAATGAGAACTAGCATTGTACCATGTCTGAAATGACATTGGTGTCGATCTACATATGTGAATTGGTGTCTATCTACGTTCATGGCTTATGTAAAATTGATAGAAAGACATGAAAGTAAAATTATAGCGATCATATTCATATCGGAATAACCGTGCATAAGGAAACGTGACCTCTCGGGAAAAGACCAGGCACACTATCATTAGAAAAATAAACGGACAACAGTGTGGTATTGTAGCTGCAGAGCTGAACCTAATTGGAATGCAGCATGCGTGCAAGTGTCTGGGTTACTAGTTTAGCTGCAGGGAGAAAAGTATGTGGAGGATTTGATACACAAACAAGCCAACAAAACCCTCTCACAGGCAGGAGTGATGCTGAGTGCTTGGACTAGATACGCGCTGACTTGGGAATGGGAAAGTGTCTGTGTCTGTGTGTGTGTGTGTGTGTCCCAGCTAGAAAATGTGGTTCCTTGGAAGTTGTGCGAACGTAAGTTTTTGGTTTCCCATTGGTTCTGGGAACAAAGCCACACGTTTCCTGACCGTTAAAACCGAACATTTAGCCAGTTCTGTGAAGGTTCTTTTTTTTTAGGTTGCAGGTAGTTTCTGAAAACCCTTCTCTATTGTTCCCTGAAAGTCTTCCTGACAGGTTTAATTAATTATAGGCCATTTGAAGGTAATTAAACAACATCCTGAGAACATTTTTCAATAACACTGCTAGCTTAGGGTAACTGTTTAGAACACTAAGCACAGACAGGAAATTAATTTGATTAGGCATGCAAACACATTTTTATTTCAGTGTTGTATGGCAGACTTGAACCTACAGTCTTCTGCTCTCTATCCATGGAATTAGTCCACTGCGCCAGCAGGATGGAGCTACCATGGCATGTTTTTTTTAAACTCATACAAAGCTGTAAAGGTTTTTGTCCATTCAAATGGACCCCATTTCAAAGGAAACAACCACTCATTAAGATCAGGTGTGGCCAATTAGTGGACGCGGCCAACACACTGAACACACTTCACAGGATAGAGGATAGAGAGAGTTTTGTTCATGCTGAGAAGGGAATGTATATGCTTTAACTTAACACTTTGAACCCTGCGATTGATTTCTTAACCTTTGCGTGAGTTCCAAATATCTCTAACAGTCGCCGCAGCGCGAGTTTTTCCATGCGCGTGATGTCAGAATGCACTCACTGTTCCAAAATGTGATTGTTATGCAATAGGAAAGTTAACACACACAGCCCTCAAACCAAGGCATTCTGCCTGTTAATTATCTACACTATAGGCTATGTTTCAACTGGTCAATTTCAAATGATTTTCTAACAACGTTTATTTTCTAACAACAGTTTGAATTGAGGTGTGTTCCCGCCTCCCCATGAATTCACATAGAAGTAGCTAATTTCGCTGTTTGACGACAATTCCCGTTTGAGGTGTTACTGAGCCGGACAAACGTCTCTATTCGATGAGGGCCCAAGCACTTCCCCAGTGTTTCCCCCAGATCAAGTATGCAGACATTTGCATATCTCCAGTCAGAACAGAACTTCAGAATGTGCACCACACTGGAAAGACCGTGTTAATGCAACATGTTCCTGTAAAAAAAACAGTGTCCCGCTCAAACACTGACATCCGCCTTAACTGAACGTTGTCAGTAAGTGTTCTAGTCCCACCGGTCTGAGCTCATGCTGCAGGGACCACTGTAGAGTTATTACACCTGTGTGTCCGTACGTGCATTAATCTTCTGAGAACATTACTTTCAATAGAACGATGAGAAAACCGCCAGAAAACATTATGCTGAAGTCCTGGAATTCCCGCAGAAGAACGTTGTTTCTTAAGGTTCTCTGGACAAGTTGAGAGCATGACTTTAAATAGAACCACGGGGAAACCTGTAGGAAACGTTATGGGAAGGTTGTGTGCAAAATAAGCATAAGCACAACCACGCTCTCACCAAGCTCTACGCAACATGCGGTTCTCAGAACGTCATGTGCTAGCTGGGGTGTGTGCGCGTGTTATGCGCGTGCTTGCGTGCATGTCTGTGTGAGTGTGTGTGTGTGGCTAATATAAGTTGAGTTATTGCATAAAATGACTACATTTAATCCAACAAATGGATTGCTTTAGAAATATAAAGGCCAGGAAACCAACCATGCCATTTAAACCAAGGCTATGGTTGGCTGTTTGATTGGATATCCACACAATAGGCATCGGCAGTAATCACTCTGATAGGCTGTCCAAACCTCTACCACGCCTATAACAGGCTCTTTGATTGGCTCTCGGAGTGGCTGGGGACACAGGCGGTGTCCGATAGATGAATAGTCCCCTTGGGACCACCTCCAGCGGGGTAAGAGCTCCACTGTATAATAGATTCATCCCCCCCCCCCCCCCCCACGGTGACGCACATGCTGCCTCTCTCCTATTCCCCCCAGCCCTCCCTCATTGCCCCATTCTGACGAGCACTACCATGCACCAAGGACGGGGACCCCACAAGGACGACCGATTACGTACACACAATGTCAGTGACACTATTGCCAGTGACAGACTGTTACACACTTATAGGGAGACGCTGAGACTGAGACGACATGTACAGCTACGTAACACATTGAGACACGTATATTCAGGGATTTTACTATACCGTTAGTTTTCTGGGTTGTGTGTGTGAGAGAGACTGGGGGCGACTTCGAGGATCCTGCCTTAATGTTTCACTTCTCATCTGTATCCAAAAGAGAAACACAACAAACATTTGTAGCGCACAAATACTATGATCCTCCAACCCCCATCTGTTAGGTTTGCAGGGAAAAATAGAAATATGCCCGTATGGCCAAGAACGCAGTCATGCTTAAACTTGGTGAAATTCACAAAGCATTTAATAAATGTTACACATGCACACATATGAGTATAAGTGAAGGAATATGGCCTGGACCCCACTATCTATATCTAAATGAATAGAAACACAGAAACACATTGGCAATAGATATCAATGGAGCTCAGAGCGTGCGCACACACACACACACACACACACACACACACACACACACACACACACACACACACACACACACACACACACACACACACACACACAGAGATAGATTTAGTTCAGCCTTTGACCAGGAGGGGGAGATTTTTCCTTCAGTTCCTTTGTTCTCCCTAGATCCTGGCTCTCTACTAGAGATGAGATGAACTGATTCGCCACACATGACACAAACACTCCCACCCACCCCCGCAAAACCACATATTGCTTGATAAATACATGCACCCGAATCACAGCCACTCAGACACACACCACATAAACAATAACCGTGGTTCAGTTATTAAATGTGTTTGGGACGCTGCCGTGCATGTCTTTCTCCCCTGCGGAAATGAAAAAGGAAATCTCCCGCCGGTAAGAAACGAGAGATAGAGTACACAGCTGTGTGCCTGCCTAATATCACCAAGCGAGCGCTCAGCTAGATACTCATCAACACAATGACTCGCTGCAGACACAGAGCAAATCTGCATTTGCACAGCAATGTTCTCAAAGAGACAACCCTAATCAACTACACTACGACATTGTCCCCCTCTCAATAGATAGATAGATATAGGAGAAGGCACTAAGGTCTAAATGTATTGTGTAATACCAGTCTCCTTCATATGTAACAGGATATATTCAAGCCGTGTTCACTACTGAGTGTGCAGTGCAGTGAGTTCAGCGCAGGTCCAGCCTTGGTGCAAGAGGCCTCAACGCAGGTATTTAAATAAGACTGAATAATGCAGTGGAACTCTGGTCTGCAGAGTGAGACACTTTGGAAGCAGTTTGAAAGAGTTTCTCAGCCTGCTCCCCTTTCCAGAACTCATCCGTTCTCAAAGCCTCCGTTTTCTCTGTAGTTCTTAGAAAACATGAAACATCATCTTCCACTTTCAACATCAAAACATAGTCACCTAAATGCATCATCAACATGCAAATGAAAAAAAAGGACATGCTTCCCACTTCAGATGAACCGAGTTCAGTGTGTGTGTGTGTGTGTGTGTGTGTGTGTGTGTGTGTGTGTGTGTGTGTGTGTGTGTGTGTGTGTGTTGATGTTACCCTTTCATTGGCAGCCCTGTGTGGAGGTTACATGTCCACCATATATTACAGCTCCTTAGAGGTACTAAAAACTCTGTTAACCCGTGCCGTTTTCTCTAGTTATTCCTGCCATTTGCAATCTACTGTATCATTCGCATAGACTGTAAAGGCGGGGGGGGGGGGGGGAGATATAGGTGAGGAAGGAGATGGACAGAACAAAGAGTAAGAGGGGAGTACATAACGAGAGAAAGAGTGACAGCGCTGTAAAAAAATAAAAAAATAAAAAGTGGAAAAATCCCTCAAAAACAGAAAAATATAGTGAGAAAGAGAAGACTAGTAAAAGACGGTGAGAGGAGTAGAGGAGTAGAGGAGGAAGGCGGGCGGCAGTCACCGGCTCCTGAGACTGAGAATGACTGGCGTCTCTGCTTGTTCTCGCTCCTCTGTTTTTACACATCCACTGCGACATGAAGATCCTTCCCTATAATCGCATTGCGGAAGCACCAAAGTGGAATTGTCACTTAGACAAGGTTTTAACGGCCGCCCTAATCCTGGAAAACTGGGAGCACTGACAGCGCGGGCAGAATGGAGGTATTCACAAAACGGGATTTGGAGGAATTTGGGAGCGTTGTGCGTTTGTAGCAAGAGCTAGACAAGGTCAGATGAAGGACCCATGGGGCCACAGACACTTTGCTTCAGAACTATGGAACTATGTTCGAGGGGACTGGAAAGTGAATGAGGATTAGATAGTTGGATGTAAACAGGAGATTAACAAAGCAACTGCAGGACCACGCTACTCTCTCCTACAATCACAACCAGCCAAGAAGGGAAACAGAATTACATCACATGTTATGTTTGGGTGTTTTTTTTTGTTGGTCTTTGTGTGACTGTTTGGAAATAATATTTTCTTTTGACACACAACTCCTATTAGAGTCCGAATTTGGTCTCGTTATCCAGTGTGATGTATTGTGGATAATATGGTATCTGGCCTATTTTATCAGAGTAGCTGATCTAGTGTGATGACGCATGGGGATCTCTAAACCATCAACTCTCCATCATTACTAGCTATGACACACTGCTGAAATCTAAACCATCCATCCCGGTCATATCAGAATGCTTCATGAAACATGGAGCATGACTGATAGGATAGCCTGCAGACTGGTGCTGAGAGGGTTCAGTGTACCTCACATGTACGTGACCCTACAGATGCACGCACACGCATGTACACAGGCACACATGCACACACACACACACACACACACACACACACATGCAAGCATGACACGCACACACTCAGGTCCAAAGTTTTTGGCACCCTTGATTAAGATGAGCGGGAAAAAAGACTGTCAAAAATAAATGATTCAAATACTGAGCTATATAGGTTACAAAAAAAATGAAATTATATTATTTTATATTAATACAATTGCTCAGAGGAAGAGATTTTGTGAAACAAGTCATATTTTTTTCTCGAAAAGATAGGGGCTCAAATGTATTGGCCCCCCTTTTTCAATACCTTTCAATACCTCACCTGAGGATAATGACACAGAGACTTTTACTAATAAAACATTTAATGAGATTGATGAACACATTGGGTGGGATCTTAGACCATTCCTCCATAAAGAATATTTCCAGATCCTTGATATCCTTTGTCTGCACTTATGGACTGCCCTCCTCAAACCACAACACGATGCTGTTCAGAGATAGATGGGAGGGGGTGAGTGGAGCTGACGGGCAGGACTAAAAACAACAAGAGAACTAATGTCAAATCTACTGTGTCCGTAAATATATATATACTGTAGGTTCAGAGGGGTGGAATTAATAACAAAACGGGGATGGTCTTCAGAGATAGATGGGAGGGGGGGGTTGAGGGTAACAAAACGGGACAGAGATAGATGAGGGGTGGAATTAATAACAAAACGGGATTTTGTGAAACAACACAGTTAAAAACATATGGCAAAAAAACAAAACGGGATGGTCTTCAGAGATGGATGGGAGGGGTTGAGGGTAGCTGAGGGGTGGGATTAATAACAAAACGGGATGGTCTTCAGAGATAGATGGGAGGGGTTGAGGGTAGCTGAGGGGTGGGATTAATAACAAAACGGGATGGTCTTCAGAGATAGATGGGAGGGGTTGAGGGTAGCTGAGGGGTGGGATTAATAACAAAACGGGATGGTTTTCAGAGATAGATGGGAGGGGTTGAGGGTAGCTGAGGGGTGGGATTAATAACAAAACGGGATGGTCTTCAGAGATAGATGGGAGGTTTAAAAAAAATCAAATCAAATTTTATTTGTCACATACACATGGTTAGCAGATGTTAATGCGAGTGTAGCGAAATGCTTGTGCTTCCAGTTCCGACAATGCAGTAATAACCAACAAGTAATCTAACTAACAATTCCAAAACTAATTTCTTATACACAGTGTAAGGGGATAAAGAATATGTACATAAAGATATGAATGAGTGATGGTGCAGAGCAGCATAGGCAAGATACAGTGGATGGTATCGAGTACAGTATATACATATGAGATGAGTATGTAAACAAAGTGGCATAGTTAAAGTGGCTAGTGATACATGTATTACATAAGGATGCAGTCGATGATAGAGTACAGTATATACGTATACATATGAGATGAATAATGTAGGATATGTAAACATTATATTAGGTAGCATAGTTTAAAGTGGCTAGTGATATATTTTACATCCTTTCCCATCAATTCCCATTATTGAAGTGGCTGGAGTTGAGTCAGTGTGTTGGCAGCAGCCACTCAATGTTAGTGGTTGCTGTTTAACAGTCTGATGGCCTTGAGATAGAAGCTGTTTTTCAGTCTCTCGGTCCCAGCTTTGATGCACCTGTACTGACCTCGCCTTCTTGATGGTAGCGGGGTGAACAGGCAGTGGCTCGGGTGGGTGTTGTCCTTGATGATCTTTATGGCCTTCCTGTAACATCAGGTGGTGTAGGTGTCCTGGAGGGCAGGTAGTTTGCCCCCGGTGATACGTTGTGCAGACCTCACTACCCTCTGGAGAGCCTTACGGTTGTGGGCGGAGCAGTTGCTGTACCAGGCAGTGATACAGCCCGCCAGGATGCTCTCGATTTTGCATCTGTAGAAGTTTGTGAGTGCTTTTGGTGACAAGCCGAATTTCTTCAGCCTCCTGAGGTTGAAGAGGCGCTGCTGCGCCTTCTTCACGATGCTGTCTGTGTGAGTGGACCAATTCAGTTTGTCTGTGATGTGTATGCCGAGGAACTTAAAACTTACCACCCTCTCCACTACTGTTCCATCGATGTGGATTGGGGGGTGTTCCCTCTGCTGTTTCCTGAAGTCCACAATCATCTCCTTAGTTTTGTTGACGTTGAGTGTGAGGTTATTGTCCTGACACCACACTCCGAGGGCCCTCACCTCCTCCCTGTAGGCTGTCTCATCGTTGTTGGTAATCAAGCCTACCACTGTTGTGTCGTCTGCAAACTTGATGATTGAGTTGGAGGCGTGCGTGGCTGCGCAGTCGTGGGTGAACAAGGAGTACAGGAGAGGGCTCAGAACGCACCCTTGTGGGGCCCCAGTGTTGAGGATCAGCGGGGTGGAGATGTTGTTGCCTACCCTCACCACCTGGGGGCGGCCCGTCAGGAAGTCCAGTACCCAGTTGCACAGGGCGGGGTCGAGACCCAGGGTCTCGAGCTTGATGACGAGCTTGGAGGGTACTATGGTGTTAAATGCCGAGCTGTAGTCGATGAACAGCATTCTCACATAGGTATTCCTCTTGTCCAGATGGTTTAGGGCAGTGTGCAGTGTGGTTGAGATTGTGTCGTCTGTGGACCTATTTGAGCGGGTAAGCAGATTGGAGTGGGTCTAGGGTGTCAGGTAGGGTGGAGGTGATATGGTCCTTGACTAGTCTCTCAAAGCACTTCATGATGACGGAAGTGAGTGCTACGGGGCGGTAGTCGTTTAGCTCAGTTACCTTAGCTTTCTTGGGAACAGGAACAATGGTGGCCTTCTTGAAGCATGTGGGAACAGCAGACTGGTATAGGGATTGATTGAATATGTCCGTAAACATACCAGCCAGCTGGTCTGCGCATGCTCTGAGGGCGCGGCTGGGGATGCCGTCTGCAGCCTTGCGAGGGTTAACACGTTTAAATGTTTTACTCACCTCGGCTGCAGTGAAGGAGAGACCGCATGTTTCCGTTGCAGGCCGTGTCAGTGGCACTGTATTGTCCTCAAAGCGGGCAAAAAAGTTATTTAGTCTGCCTGGGAGCAAGACATCCTGGTCCGTGACTGGGCTGGATTTCTTCCTGTAGTCCGTGATTGACTGTAGACCCTGCCACATACCTCTTGTGTCTGAGCCGTTGAATTGAGATTCTACTTTGTCTCTATACTGACGCTTAACTTGTTTGATTGCCTTACGGAGGGAATAGCTGCACTGTTTGTATTCGGTCATATTACCAGTCACCTTGCCCTGATTAAAAGCAGTGGTTCGCGCTTTCAGTTTCACGCGAATGCTGTCATCAATCCACGGTTTCTGGTTGGGGAATGTTTTAATCGTTGCTATGGGAACGACATCTTCAACGCACGTTCTAATGAACTCGCACACCGAATCAGCGTATTCGTCAATGTTGTTGCCTGATGCAATACGAAACATGTCCCAGTCCACGTGATGGAAGCAGTCTTGGAGTGTGGAATCAGCTTGGTCGGACCAGCGTTGGACAGACCTCAGTGCGGGAGCTCCTTGTTTTAGTTTCTCTCTGTAGGCAGGGATCAGCAAAATGGAGTCGTGGTCAGCTTTTCCGAAAGGGGGGCGGGGCAGGGCCTTATATGCGTCGCGGAAGTTAGAATAACAATGATCCAAGGTTTTGCCAGCCCTGGTGGCGCAATCGATATGCTGATACATTTTAGGGAGTCTTGTTTTCAGATTAGCCTTGTTAAAATCCCCAGCTACAATGAATGCAGCCTCAGGATGTATGGATTCCAGTTTGCAAAGAGTCAAATAAAGTTTGTTCAGAGCCATCGATGCGTCTGCTTCGGGGGGAATATATACGGCTGTGATTATAATCGAAGAGAATTCTCTTGGTAGATAATGCGGTCTACATTTGATTATGAGGAATTCTAAATCAGGTGAACAGAAGGATTTGAGTTCCTGTATGTTTCTGTGATCACACCACGTCTCGTTAGCCATAAGGCATACGCCCCCGCCCCTCTTCTTACCAGAAAGGTGTTTGTTTCTGTCGGCGCGATGCGTGGAGAAACCCGCTGGCTGCACCGCCCCCGAAAGCGTCTCTCCAGTGAGCCATGTTTCCATGAAGCAAAGAACGTTACCCTTGCTCGGATTTCATAGCTGTAGGGTGGGATTAAAAACAAAAAACTGGAAGTAGAAGCCTAAGTGTTGTTGTCCATTAGTTTACTCTAATTAGGTGAGGGGTGGTAGGGTTAGGGGAAAATAATGAAGGAAAATAGATTTTAAATAAATCTATCTATATATACACTACTGTCGCAACGTCAACAGTGAAGAGGCGACTCCGGGATGCTGGCCTTCTAGAATGGCCAATAAAAAGAAAAGATTAAGATGGGCAAAGGAACACAGACACTGGACAGAGGAACTCTACCTAAAAGGCCAGAGTCCCGGAGTCACCTCTTCACTGTTGACTTTGAGACTGGTGTTTTGCGGGTACTATTTAATGAAGCTGACTTTTGAGGCGTCTGTTTCTCAAACTTGACACTCTAATGTACTTGTCCTCTTGCTCAGTTGTGCATGGGGCCTCCCACTCCTCTTTCTATTCTGGTTAGAGACAGTTTTGCGCTGTTCTGTGAAGGGAGTAGCACACACCGAGACACCAGACCAGCTCGGCAGCAGAGAGACAAGCTAGCTGCAATCAGGTCAGTGTGGGACAAATGGGTGGACCACCTTCCCCTCTTTTACAACTCTGGGCCCAATGTTACTGTTAATGAGCAGCTTATGCCATTTAGGGGCCGCTGCCCCTTCAGGCAGTACATACCGTCTAAACCGGCAAAATATGGAATCAAGATATGGGCTGCCTGTGATGCTGCTTCATCATATGTGTGGAACTTGCAGGTGTATTTGGGGAAGCCAGATGAATGGAGCCCCTGAGAAGAACCAAGGGATGCGGGTTGTCCTGGAAGTGACAGAGGGACTCCTTGGCCACAACATCACGTGCAATAACCTTTTTACTTCGCACAAGCTGGGACAGGAGCTCCTCAATTTAGACAATTTAGACAAGCTGGTGACTGGCTACAGTGGCAAAAAAAGAACCCTTCGCTGGCCACTTGTGATATTCTTCAACATCTTGGTTGGTGGAAAACGTCTTTGTCATCTGGATGGCGTTGAACCCCGATTGGAACAGAGGGAAGCTCCAGAGGAGATGGCTCTTTCTCTTGGAGCTGGGCAAGGAATTGGTAAGACCTCAAAGCCAGAGGAGGCAACATATCCCAAGCACCCCAGCTTTTGCAGCCATCGTAAGGATGATTGAGGAGGATGCTGGTTCCCCATCCGCCCGACCCACATAACCTACAACTCCAATACCGGAAGTGTGAGTAATGTTGTTGCATGTGTGTGTGTCTGACTCTCTTACCTTGCTTGGCCTGCTGTAACTATATACGTGAGTGAGTGAGTGAGTGAGTGAGTGAGTGAGTGAGTGAGTGAGTGAGATGCTAGTAAAATTCCTGAACTAAGTATTATCATCATTCTAGAAGAAGCGCTGCGATGTGTGTGGACCCAAGAAGGACAGGAAGACACAGTACACATGCATCAAGTGCAGGTAATACATTTGCAACACACACAGAGTAAAACTCTGTCCCCCATGTGGTGTGTAGACCGGCCTTAATTTGAATTTGTGTTCAGTGTGTCCTTCCAATTTGTTCTGTTCAAAGCAATCAACATCAATAGTGATGAAAACTTTGTTTCATTTATATTTGTTCAGGATAAACATGATTTATTCCACCCATGTCTTGATTCTCATTGATTTCTGTTTACAAAAATCACATTTGATTTTTTAAAACTTGCGTAGTGCTTTTATTGATAAATGTGATCTACATTAGCAGAGGTAAATGGCAAATATTAACCATGTATTGCTTGTAATTGAAATAAGTCAACATCTATTAATTAAGTATTTTTACATACATTGTTATGGCTGTATTGTTTTAAAAAACAAATAATGTTGTGGGTCCATCAGACCTGCAAAAATTTGGTGAAAAACCAAAACATGAACACCACACAAGGGTTAACAAGGGCCCCAGGACCAGTGGTAGCAAAATAGGCCCATAACATCAAAGATCCAGCACCATATTTTACAGTAACTATGGTATGGGGTTCTGTTCTACATATGCCTATTTATTTCGAAGCAAAGCCCACCACTGATATCTGTGGCCAAAGAGCTCTATTGTCCTCAATGATCTGGAAAGATTCTGTATGGAGGCATGGTGTAAGATCCCTTCTCCAATCTCATCATTTAAAAAAAAGGCTCTGTGCCTTTATCCTCGCAAGGTGAGGTATTAAAAAGTACTGAAAACAGGGGTGTCTCACATAAAGTATTGTCTAAAAACCTACCCAGAATCACATAGTCAAAAACCACATACTGTCAACTACTACTCAGTTAGAACTTCGTCAGAATGACACAAAGAGTCCAGAAAACTCACCGCACAGATACAGGACAAGACTTCAGCATCAGTGCCTAAAAAGCAACTAAGACAAACTGTGAAACGGGAGCCCTTTCCCTCTCATTGTTCCTGTCACAGCCACACACACAGGTGAGAGGGACTGGCACACTGAAATATGCAGCACTGCTGACAGCCCTAGTTACCCGAAGAGAGATTGGGGTGAGGAGAGGACAGAGGAACAGAGAGAGTAGAGAAGAGGAGAGGAGAGGAGAGGAGAGGAGAGGAGAGGAGAGGAGAGGAGAGGAGAGGAGAGGAGAGGAGAGGAGAGGAGAGGAGAGGAGAGGAGAGGAGAGGAAAGGAAAGGAGAGGAGAAGACAGACAGACAGACAGACAGATAGACAGACAGACAGACAGACAGACAGACAGACAGACAGACAGACAGACAGACAGACAGATAGACAGACAGACAGACAGACAGACAGACAGACAGACAGACAGACAGACAGACAGACAGTGCACTCTTAGGAAAAAAAGGTCTAGAGCCTAAAAGGATTGTTCGGCTGACCCCATAGGAGAACCGTATGAAGAAACTTTCTTGGTTTCAGCTAGAACCATTTTAGTCCCAGGTAGAACCCTTTTTAGTTCCATGTAGAACCTTTTCCACAGAGAGTTCTTCAAGGAACCCAAAAGAGTTTGACCTGGAACCAAAAAGGGTTATCCTATTGGGACAGCCGGAGAACCCTTTTGGAACCCTTTTTTATCAAGAGTGTGGGGTGAAGACTGTCCCTATAGACAAAGAGACAGACTGACTGAGACTACAAAGAGGAAAGGAAAGGAGGGAGGAAAGAAAAGGAAGGGAACGGAAAGGAAAGGAGAGGAAAGAAAGAAAAGAAAATTAAAGGAAAACGGAGAGGAATACAGATAGCAGAAGAATAAGAGGTGGGGGGAAATTAGAAAACATTTATGAAGTAATAAAAAAAACTGATAGAATATAGGGGAGGAGCCATCCAATACAGCAAGCACAGGAAGACAGAGAAAGAGGAAGGTTTCAGACATTTTACATCCGACTGCACTCACACTACGAGACAGAAGGGGGCACAAGAGAGAGAGAACGAACGAGGGAGAAAAGGGCTGTGTGGGAGGAGGTCGAGATAGCAAGATCCGCTGTGTGTGAAAAAGAAGGCAAAATGGAGAGAGAGAGAGAGAGAGGGAGTGAAAGAAAGAAAGATGGAATAAGAATGACAGAGGAAGAGGGAACCAGAAAGACGAGCTAAGAAACAGAGTGGCTGTGAGAATAAGGGCGAGTGATGGAGAGGGGAGGGAGACGGAGAGGGGAGGGGGAAAGATGGAGGGAGAGAGTGAGAGATTGAGGTAGAAGGGGTAGAGAGCTGTCTCAGCCATTCAGTCTAATAGTGTAACACTCTTCCACAACACTCACATCCCACTGTTTAATTCATACGGGACAGCCCAGTAGATAAGATGGCGGGAAATATAAGAGAGGAGAGTACTGACTGACAGGAGCAGAGGCAGGGGAAGCTTTAACCTGCACGCACCAAAGACACACACATGTAGACACACATACTATACACTAAAGAAGAGTGGATAAATATGTTTGACAGCCAAAGCCTGAGCAGGTCTGCCTCCCTGTGCAGGAGATGGTTGTCTCATTGACGTTAAGCGATTATAATACCATTATTCCCAAATCTCAAAAAAATCTCCTCTATGGCAGATGGTCTCCCTAAAAAAAAAAAAAGACAGACGGACAGACAGACAGACAGACAGACAAATAAAAAGCTATAAAATGCTCAAAATGTGTCAAAGAAAGCTTTCCAGCAAGGCTAGTTCCCTTAAAAGGATACAGTTAGATAAAAGAAGCAAACACAGGAATGTCTTCCTCCCATTAACCTGTGAATATAGTGTTCTGCATTGCAATTATCTGTACAGGCAATTGGAGTAGAGAGAGAATGGCGGTGAGTCATCGGAGACCTGGCCCATTCTCGCATATCAGAGAGTGCTGGTTTTAGAAATACACATGTCATGCTGTCATGCATAACCCCAGCCTGAAACACCTGTGTGTGTGTGTGTGTGTGTGTGTGTGTGTGTGTGTGTGTGTGTGTGTGTGTGTGTGTGTGTGTGTGTGTGTGTGTGTGTGTGTGGAGTGAGTTTAGACCTGTGTACAGTATGTGTGTGTAGCCTATGTGTGGGTGAACATACAGGACGTCGGCACACATGGGGCATTTTACACACAACTGAATGCGCTCATAACAGGCCCAGCATTACCCAGGTTATGGGGCAAATGGCACCAGGGGAGTCAGAACCCTGCAGATGGGGACACTGCTCTCTGCTCTCTCCAACAGCCATAAAAACACTCTCAATTCAATCTTCCATCCATGAATAAAGTAAACATTGGATGGATTCATCAGTGAAGTTTGCAGCAACTGTGGCCACTTTCAATTGTAGGCTTCCAACATCTACTCAGTCTGCATTGGGACTGCATGATTACACTGTGTGGGGTCAAGAAGCTTAGGAGGGCTGAGTTCAAGATAATTAAACATGTTGCAATGTTGGACAACCATTTTCAGGTTCTTGAACGAGAGACCACGGTAATATTGCAACAAATACAATCACTTTCCTTTTCTTCAACCATCATTCTGCAAGTGGACATTCAACAAAGTGTGTTTACGTTGTATAACTCTGTACTGTGTGGCTCTTCTGGCTCAGTGACTTGGATGCAACCTCCAAGTGACCTCAAGCCAGCGCATGTCAGACCCAGGATCAGCAGCTGCTGTTTGGGCTAAGAGTAAAGAATACTGTAATTTTAGCTAAGAGTATAGATTACTGTAATATTAGCTAAGAGTATAGACTACTGCAATATGAGCCAAGAAAAGACGGCTGTAATATTAGCTAAGAGTAAAGAATACAGTAATATTAGATAAGAGTAATGACTAATGTAATATTAGCTAATGTAGTATTAGCTAAGAGTAACGACGCCTGTAATATTAGCTAAGAGCACAGCTAAGAGTACGACTGCTGTAATAATCGCTAAGCTTAAAGACTACTCTAATATTAGCTACGAGTTTATACTACTGTAAAATTAGCTAAGAGTAAAGACTGATGTAATATCAGCTAAGAGGAATGACTACTGAAATATTAGCTAAAAGTATAGACTACTGTAATACTAGCTAAGTGTAACGACTACTGCAATATTAGGTAAGAGTAACGACTACTGTGATATTCGCTAAGAGAAATGACTACTGTAATATTAGGTAAGAGTAATGACTACTGTAATATTAGCAAAGCGTAACGAATATTGTAATGTTAGCTAAGAGTAAAGACTGCTGTAATATTAGCCAAGAGTAAAGACTACTGTAATATTAGCTAAGAGTAAAGACTACTGTAATATTAGCTAAGAGTAAAGACTACTGTAATATTAGCTAAGAGTAACGACTACTGTAATAATAGCTAAGAGTAAGACTACTGTAATATTAGAAAATAAAATACTACTGTAATATTAGCTAAGAGTATGGACTACTGTAATATTAGCTAAGAGTAAAGACTACTGTGATTTTAACTAAGAGTAAAGAACAACAACTGTAATATTAGCTAAGAGAAAGACTACTGAAATATTAGCTTGTACGCATATAATCGACTACTGTAATCTTAGCTAAGAGTAATGAAGACTGTAATGTTACTAAAAGTAACCTAAGAGCTACTGTGATGTGTTTTAGCTAAGAGTAACAACTTGTAATATTAGATAATAGTAAAACTGGTGTAATATTAGCTAAGACAAACAACTATCGTAATATTAGATAAGAGAAATGACTGATGTAACATTAGCTAAGAGTAACAACAACTGCAATATTAGCTGAGAGTAACAACTACTCTAATATTAGATAAAATGATCGATAACTACTGTAATCTTAGCTAAGAGTAACGAAGACTGTGATATTAGCAAAGAGTACTAACAACTGTAATAGTAGCTAAGAGTTTATACAACTGTAATATTAGCTGAGAGTATATACAACTGTAAAATTAGACAAAGAGTAAAAACTGCTGTAATATCAGCTAAGAGTAACGACTACTGAAATATTTGCTAAAGAGAAACGACTACTGAAATATTATCTAAAAGTATTTAAAAAAGACTACTGTAATATTAGCTAAGAGTAATGACTACTGTAATATTAGCCAAGAGTAAAGACTACTGTAATATTAGCCAAGAGTAACGACTACTGAAAATAAGCTAATCGTAAAGACTTTTGTGAAATTCTGTAAGAGTAACGACTACTGCAATGTTAGCTAAAGAGTACAGCTAAGAGTAACGACTACTGTAATATTAGCTTAGAGAATATACTACTGTAATATTAGCTAAAAGTATAGACTACTGTAATCCTAGCTAAGAGTAATAAAGACTGTAATATTAGCTAAGAGTACAGCTAAGAGTAACAACTACGGTAGTATTAGCTAATAGCAAAGACCACTGTAATATTACCTAAGAGTAAAGACTGCTGTAATATTAGCTAGGAGTAACAATATTGTAATGTTAGCTAAAGTATAGAACACAGTAAAGATTTCTGCTAAGAGTAAAGACTACTGTAATATTAGCTAAGTGTAAAGAATATTGTAATTTTAGCTAAGTGCATAGACAACTGTAATATTAGCTAAGAGTAAAGACTGCTGTAATATTAGCTAAGAGTAAAGACTACTGTAATATTAGCTAAGAGTAAAGACTGCTGTAATATTAGCTAAGAGTAAAGACTACTGTAATATTAGCTAAGAGTAAAGACTGCTGTAATATTAGCTAAGAGTAAAGACTACTGTAATAATAGAACAGAGTAAAGAATACTGTAATTTTAGCTAAGAGTAAGACTACTGTAATATTAGAAAATAATTTATACAACTGTAATATTAGCTGAGAGTATGGACAACTGTAATATTAGCTAAGAGTAAAGACTACTGTGATTTTAACTAAGAGGAACAACAACTGTAATATTAGCTAAGAGTATATTTTACTGTAAAATTAGCTAAGAGTAAAGAATGCTGTAATATTAGCTAAGAGTAACGACTACTGTAGTTTTAGCTAAGAGTGAAAATACTGTAATATAGGCAAAGAGTAACAACTACTGAAATATTACCTAAAGGTATAGACTACTGTACCCAGCTAAGAGTAACGAAGACTGTAATATTAGCTAAGAGAAAAGACTGCTGTAATATTAGCTAATAGTAACGAATATTGTAATGTTAGCTAAGAGTAAAGACTACTGTAATATTAGCAAAGAGTAATAACTACTGTAATAATAGCAAAGAGTAAAGACATCTGTGATTTTAGCTAAGAGTAACGACTACTGTAAAATTAGCTAGTGTTTATACAACTGTAATATTGGCTAAGAGTAAAGACTGCTGTGATAGGAGTAAACGAAAATTGTAATTTTAGCTAAGAGTATTGGACACTGTAACAATTACTGAGAGTAAAGACTACTGTAATATTAGCTAAGATCAAAGAGTACTGTAATATTAGCTAAGAGCAAAGAGTACTGTAATATTAGCTAAGAGTAACAATTACTGTAACAATGGCAAAGAGTAAAGGCTACTGTGATTTTTGCTAACAGGAACGACTACTGTAATATTTGCTAATAGTTTATACAGCTGTAAATCTAATATTAGTTAAGCGTAAAGAATATTGTAATTTTAGCTAAGAGTATAGACCACTGTAACAATTCCTGAGAGTAAAAAATACTGTAATAATAGCAAAGAGTAAAGACTTCTGTGATTTTAGCTATGAGAAACGACTACCGTAATATTAGCTAAGAGTTGATGCAACTGTAATATTAGCTGAGAGTACAGACAACTTTAATATTAGCTAAAAGTATAGACTACTATTATCCCAGCTAAGAGTAACGATAACTGTAATTTTAGCCAAGAGTATAGATGACTGAAATATTAGCTAAGAGTAACGACTACTGAAAATTAGCTAATCGTAAAGACAACTGTAAAATTTGGTAAGAGTAACGACTACTGCAATGATAGCTAAGAGTACAGCTAAGAGTAACGACTAATGTAATATTAGCTTAGAGTATATAATACTGTAATAATGGCTAAAAGTATAGACTACTCCAATCCTATTCAAGAGAAATAAAGACTGTAATATTAGCTAAGAGTACAGCTAAGAGTAACTACAACGGTAGTATTAGCTAAGAGTAAAGACTGCTGTAATATTAGCTAAGAGTAATGACTACTGTAATGACAGCAAAGAGTAAAGACATCTGTGATTTTAGCAAAGAGTAACGACTACTGTAATATTAGCTAAGAGTTTATACAATTGTAATACTAGCTAAGAGCAAAGACCACTGTAATATTACCTAAGAGTAAAGACTGCTGTAATATTAGCTAGGAGTAAAGACTACTGTAATATTAACTAAGAGTAAAGACTACTGTAAAAGTTGGTAAGAGTATTGACTACAGCAATGTCAGCTAAGAGTACAGCTAATAGTAACGACTACTGTAATATTAGCGAAGAGTTTATACAATTGTAATATTAGGGAAGAGCAAAGACTGCTGTAATATTAGCTAAGCGAAACAAATATTGTAATTCCAGTTAAGAATATATACTACTGTAATATTAGCTAAGAGTATATTCTACTGTAATATTAGCTAAGAGTAAAAGACTTCTGTGATTTTAGCTCAGAGTAAAGACTGCTGTAATATTTGCTAAGACAAACGACTACTGTAATATTAGCAATGAGTAAAGACTGCTGTAATTTTAGCTAACAGTAATGACTACTGTAGTGTTAGCTAAAAGTAATAACTACTGTAATATTAGCTAAGAGAAACAACTAATCAAATATTACCTAAAGGTATAGACTACTGCAATCCCAGAGAATAGTAACGAAGACTGTAATATTCGTCAAGAGAATAGTCTTGGAGAAAATACTAATGTAATAATATCTAAAAGTATAGACAACTGTAATCCTTGCTAAGAGTAATAAAGACTGTAATATTAGCTAAGAGTACAGCTAAGGGTAACGACAACGGTAGTATTAGCTATTAGCAAAGACTGCTGTAATATTAGATAAGCGTAAAGACTACTGTAATATTAGCTATGATTAAAGACTACTGTAATAATAGCAAAGAGTAACGACAACCATAATATTAGATACGTTTATACAACTGTAAGATAAGCTGCGAGTATAGACAACTGAAACATTTGATAAGAGTAAAGACTGCTGTAATATTAGCTAAGAGTAACAACTACTGTAGTATGAGCTAAGAGTAATAAATAATGTAATATTAGCAAAGAGTAACGACTACTGTAATATTAGCTAAGAGTAATAACTACTGTAATATTAGCTAAGAGTAAAGACTACTGTAATAATAGAACAGAGTAAAGACTACTGTGATTTTAGCAAAGAGGAATGACTATTGTTATATTAGCTATGAGTATATTTTACTGGAAAATTAGCTAAGAGTAAAGAATGCTGTAATATTAGCTAAGAGTAACGACTACTGTAGTTTTAGCTAAGAGTGAAAATACTGTAATATAGGCAAAGAGTAACAACTACTGAAATATTACCTAAAGGTATAGACCACTGTACCCAGCTAAGAGTAACGAAGACTGTAATATTAGCTAAGAGAAAATACTGCTGTAATATTAGCTAATAGTAACAAATATTGTAATGTTAGCTAAGAGTAAAGACTACTGTAATATTAGCAAAGAGTAATAACTACTGTAATAATAGCAAAGAGTAAAGACATCTGTGATTTTAGCTAAGAGTAACGACTACTGTAAAATTAGCTAAGTGTTTATACAACTGTAATATTGGCTAAGAGTAAGTAAAGACTGCTGTGATAGGAGTAAACTTGCAATGAGCTAAAAATTGTAATTTTAGCTAAGAGTATTGGACACTGTAACAATTACTGAGAGTAAAGACTACTGTAATATTAGCTAAGATCAAAGAGTACTGTAATATTAGCTAAGATCAAAGAGTACTGTAATATTAGCTAAGAGCAAAGAGTACTGTAATATTAGCTAAGAGCAAAGAGTATTGTAATATTAGCTAAGAGTAACAATTACTGTAACAATGGCAAAGAGTAAAGGCTACTGTGATTTTTGCTAACAGGAACGACTACTGTAATATTTGCTAATAGTTTATACAGCTGTAAATCTAATATTAGCTAAGAGTAAAGAATATTGTAATTTTAGCTAAGAGTATAGACCACTGTAACAATTCCTGAGAGTAAAAAAAATACTGTAATAATAGCAAAGAGTAAAGACTTCTGTGATTTTAGCTATGAGAAACGACTACCGTAATATTAGCTAAGAGTTGATACAACTGTAATATTAGCTGAGAGTACAGACAACTTTAATATTAGCTAAAAGTATAGACTACTATTATCCCAGCTAAGAGTAACGATGACTGTAATTTTAGCCAAGAGTATAGATGACTGAAATATTAGCTAAGAGTAACGACTACTGAAAATTAGCTAATCGTAAAGACAACTGTAAAATTTGGTAAGAGTAACTACTACTGCAATGATAGCTAAGAGTACAGCTAAGAGTAACGACTAATGTAATATTAGCTTAGAGTATATAATACTGTAATAATGGCTAAAAGTATAGACTACTCCAATCCTATTTAAGAGAAATAAAGACTGTAATATTAGCTAAGAGTACAGCTAAGAGTAACTACAACGGTAGTATTAGCTAAGAGTAAAGACTGCTGTAATATTAGCTAAGAGTAATGACTACTGTAATGACAGCAAAGAGTAAAGACATCTGTGATTTTAGCAAAGAGTAACGACTACTGTAATATTAGCTTAGAGTTTATACAATTGTAATATTAGGTAAGAGCAAAGACTGCTGTAATATTAGCTAAGTGAAACAAATATTGTAATTCCAGTTAAGAATATATACTACTGTAATATTAGGTAAAAGTAACGACTACTGTAATATTAGCTAAGAGTATATTCTACCGTAATATTAGCTAAGAGTAAAGACTACTGGAATATTAGCTAAGAGTAAAGACTGCTGTAATATTAGCTAAGCCTAATGAATATTGAAATTCTAGCTCAGAGTAAAGACTGCTGTAATATTTGCTAAGACCAACACCTACTGTAATAATAGCAAAGAGTAAAGACATCTGTGATTTTAGCTAAGAGTAACGACTACTGTAATATTAGCTAAGAGTTTATACAACTGTAATATTAGCTAAGAGCAAAGACAACTGTAATATTAGCTAAGTGAAACAAATATTGTAATTCCAGTTAAGAGTAATGACTACTGTAATATTAGCTAAAGTAATAAACTACTGTAATATTAGCAATGATTAAGACTAGTATATTTGTCACGCCCTACTGAAATATATTATGTTTATCTAATTTAGTAAAGATTGTGGTGTGTTTTTACTGGAATATTAGCTAAGAGTAAAGACTGCTGTAATATTAGCTAAGCCATAATGAATATTGAAATTCTAGCTCAGAGTTAAAGACTGCTGTAATATTTGTTTTTGTAGACCAGTTAAACCTACTTTAATAATAAACAAAGAGTAAAGACATCTGTGATTTTAGCTCCTACTTAACAGAAGAACAGTAATATTAGCTAAATAGCAAAGACAACTGTAATATTAGCTGAGCATATAGACAACTGTAATATTAGCAATGAGTAAAGACTGCTGTAATTTTAGCTAAGAGTAATGACTACTGTAGTATTAGCTAAGAGTAATAAATACTGTAATATTAGCAATGATTAATGACTACTGTAACATTAGCTAAGAGTAAAAACTACTGTAATAATAGCAAGAAGTAACGACTACTGTAATATTAGCTAAAAGTATAGACTACTGTAATATTAGCTAAAAGTATGGACTACTGTAAAATTAGCTAAGAGTAACGACTACTGTAATATTAGCTAAAAGTATAGACTACTGTAATATTAGCTAAAAGTATAGACTACTGTAATACTTGCTAAGAGTAACGACTTATGTGATTTTAGTTAATAGTAAAGACTACTGTAACATTAGCTGAGAGTATAGACTACTGTAATATTAGCTAAGAGTAAAGACTACTGTAAAATTAGCTAATAGTAACGACAACTGTAATATTAACTAAGAGTAAAGGCTGCTACTGCAAATCTGCGCTCACATTCCACTCCCATATGAGCTCAAAACAGACAGCTGACTCAGAAAGCGTTATACATTGTGTCACGTGTGCTCCCTCTCCGGCCACTAGGCCACCAGTCTGCTCGTCATGGCGCACACCTATCGCCATAGTAACGCGTAATTGCGCATTATGACACTCACCTGGACTCCATCACCTCCTTGATTACCTGCCCTATATTTGTCACTCCATTTGGTTCCTTCCCCAGTCATCATTGTATCTGTATCTGTTTCATGTCGGTGTTTGTTTCATGTATTTATTAAATGTATTCACTCCCTGAACTTGCTTCCAGACTCTCAGCGCACATCGTTACACATTGCTCCCTTGGTATAGGAACAGTTGTGGAATACATACTCTGGGGATCTGAATATTATTATACAGTACTAATATAGGTACGGTACTATATACACAAGCATTTGTATATGTACAGTGCATTCGGAAAGTATTCAGACCCCTTCACTTTTTCCAGATGTTGTTACGTTACAGTCTTATTCTAAAATGTATTAAATTAATGTTTTTCCTCATCAATCTACACACAATACCCCATAATGACAAAGCAAAAAGACGTTTTTAGGAATTTTAGCAAATGTATGAAAGATTTAAAACAGAAATACCTTATTTACATTAATACATTCACAAATGCAGCATTACTATTCTTGTAGACAAATAGAGTGGACATACACCAGTCCTGAGGAGCATCCTCTGACCCTGACCCTGATTCTTGATTCAACTGCAGTGGAGAGACAGGCAGGAATGACTGTGGCAGGGCAAACACAGAACCCACCCACATTACCATGCACCCAAACCACTGAGACTTAATTAAACCAGAGGTTATATCAGAGAGAAGAGTGGAGGAGAGAAAGGAAAGGAAAGGAGAAACAGACACAATACTGATGAATAAGAGAGATGAGAGCAAGGGAGATTGTGAGAGAGATAATGATGGAGTGAGAAAATATGTAAGAAAGAGAGACAGACAGAGTGAGAAGCAGAGAGATATATATAGAGAGAGAGGCAGAGGGAGACTGTAAGAGTGAAGGCTTAGAGAGTAGACTAACCTCTGGGTGTTGGCTAACTGCTAACTGTAGAGAGATAACAGGGTCAGGGGTCACATGACTGATACACAACTAGAACTGGCATGACCTTCACAGCGGAACCAAACAGAACTGATATTACCCTTCACAGTGGAACCTACCAGGGTCGACCCACTTCCCACGACCCACATCTGCATTCCTTGCTGTTTGGGGTTTTAGGCTGGGTTTCTGTACAGCACTTTGTGACATTAATTGAAGTATAAAGGGCTCTATAAATGCATTTGATTGATGATTGATTGTATACTGTGTGTGTACAGTAGGGAAGAACACACACACACACACAAACACAGTGGGTCTGTGGGCCAACACCTCAGCTCTGCCGCAGTGTCCAACGAGGCCTGCTGACGTCAACACTAATACAGCCTGCTAGTTCATAGACGCCCACATCACCTGGATAGGACCACAAAGTGCTGAATCTCACAGTACTCAGCCAGGGTATGCTCAGGACTCACTGTTTTCTAGGCCTGGCCTAACTCCAGAGTCCAGGCACACTCACAGCACCATTGCCAAACTGAACGCAAAGTCTTCACAATAACACCACAACCACACTGAAATAAGTCTTATGTTATTAATAGCTGTGGTGAATAAACTTTGTTGAATAAACGTTGTGTGATTACTAATGAGCTCAACAGACTGTGACAGAGAAAGAGAGGGGGAAGTGAGAAAATAATACAGAGAAAAGAGAATGATGCCACAGCAGATGAGATAAGTATCTTGCAGAGACACGTCGTGCAGAATTCACTGATACGTGAGAAGTACAGTGGAATAAGCAGCCCTGATTCCAGTACTGGGCAGCTCCACTGTGTAACCAGATTCACTCAAACCTCTCCCCTCCTCTCCTGTCCTTATCTGCCCAGAAGGATCAGGGGGAAGGCTAGGGGGAGTCGATATTTCTGGGTGCTGAATGTGTGTTCATTTGGCATGAGGGGTGGTTGCATAACTAACCCTCAGTCTCTGTGTGTGTGTGGGGCAGTGGGTTGTCTCAGAGGCACTGTCATTAGTTTGATAGGTTCCTTTGGTGCTGCACAGAATGACTGAATAGCTGAGGGAGTGACGCTGATGAGCCTGTGTCATCTGTGTGTTTGTGCGTGTGTGTGTGTCCCTGTGGATGCATGGTGTGAGTGCTTGTCTATAAATTGGATTACCTTAACCATTTTAAATGCATTTGTGTGTGTGTGTGTGTGTGTGTGTGTGTGTGTGTGTGTGTGTGTGTGTGTGTGTGTGTGTGTGTGTGTGTGTGAACAACATAGGATGGGTGCGCTTTTGCGGTACACTGCTCTGGGTGGCTGTGTGTGTAAATGAGATTACCATCACAGCTTTGACCTGGATGTGAGTGACACTGAGTCCTAACAAAGAAACAGTGAACAAAATGTGTGCCTTACTGACACACAACAGCTTCCAGCACATACAGAACAACATCCCCATCCACAACCACAACCCCACAGGCATGGCAGAGAGAGATGGGGAGGGAGAGGGAGGAGAGCGGGGATATGGGGGAAGGGAGAGAGAGAGAGAGAGAGGGAGGGGCAGGAGGGGGGAGGGAGAGAAACAGCACATGGGGATGGAGGTGTAGGAAGAGATGTAGAGAAAGAGGATAGAGAGAGAGTGGTAGTGAGAGAGGATAGAGGTGGAGACGGAAGACGTTGAAACAGGGGGAGAAGGGAAGTTGACAGAAATGGGGAGCAGGAATAATGAGCGGGGTAAGGGATGAGGGGAAATTGGAGTGAATGGGAGAGTACAGAAAAGAGAGGAGGGAGCAAATGGGCAGCCTGGTCACCCGTGATACAAGTCAGTATTTGACATCCATCCATGTATGAGAACGTCAGGAGATTACGTGGAAACCGGCCACTGTTAACTTCATGTAGGTTTCAGTTTTGCTAGGGCGTTGTGGATGGGGATGGCAGATAGGTGTAAGCATCTGCCATCTAATTCGGAAGGTTGCAAGTTTGAATTCAGTGATCGAGAGTTAACCCTAACCTTAAAACTTCAGAGTTAACACCTAAACTTAAACACTTTGAAATGTGACGTTTGCAACAACTTCTACATGTAATGTTTGAGAAACATGGATGAACGTCTAATTCTGACGTGAGTCTGTGGGAGCTAGTTGCAAATGGGATTGGCCACGGTCTGAAAACCAAAGAAAATTGTAGAAGGAACAGAGAAAGAGAGAGACAGAGAGAAAGTACAAGTGAGGGGTTGAGCGAGAGAAAAGGGAATGGAAACATGGAAACGGAAGGGAGCTTCGAGAAAAGGTAGTGTGTGTGCAGCCATCTAAAATAAGGCCAATTCTCTGCCTGCTGAAATGAGGTACAATACCGCTTAAAAGCTTTAGCGGCTGGCTATAATAGTCCTCCCTGCTTCTGCTACACTCTCTCCCTATGACACAGACCACACTCTCACAGGGAGAACACTCTCACACAATTAACCAAGACAACCGACACATTGACACACCACAAATGTGCATTACAGTGTGAGCATTCTTGATCTTAGACACTCGGCATACTAACACAATTACAGACTAAGCAAGCACACACAAAGAGACACTGAGGCAAAGCTATACCACGGCTCCAAAAATACAATGTATGAATGAAGTACTGTGCACATTGTACTATGATGAAGTAGGCTACATGCTCAGACACATCAACCAACATACTGTTGTGATACTGTTGAGCAAGATTGTTTGCATGTTTCATAATCACAACCTTCTGTTCGAAAAGGGAATGTGCCAACCACATTCCCAATAGATTAATTTACACATCATGATAGACACCAATAGCTACACCACACACACTATGGATGGAGGGAGGGAGCAAATGTGGCCCAGTGAAACCATGTATATTCACAACAACAACAAAAAACATGTGACCCGTTGAAGTCATGACAGCACTTGTTGGCTAAATGAGACACACACTCCCATTTTCAATAAGAGCAGTAAATCTCACACTGGCATCTGCTGTCCTAGCATGGCTTGGCACTGCCACTATGTATGCACTGACACACACACACACACACACAGGCTAATCACCAAACTGGGCATTAGGCATTGGACATTGAACAGAAACACTGAAGGGGATATCATCACCGTTTACAAATGGGAAGGCTGCTATCAAATCTTCATGGAGCATTCTCATTATTGCTACTGTCCATCTCACTCACCACTGACCCACCCATTTCAGGCTTTTGAGTACTGATATCTCACCGTCTTTCTCCGTCTTCTGCATTGTTTCACATTCCTCTCAATCATTCTATTTGAGTATCAGTGCCACTGAATAGTAATGATCTATTGTATTGCACTGCCATCTTGGTTCCAATTACACTCACTCTTATTACTAGCCTATGGAATTATCGAAGTATGAAATCTGAAGTGACCTAGTTGAGTAAAAATAGAAAAGTGCCACAATGCAATATATTTAATGTGTTGATCTATTTTCACATGTACTGTTGCTTCTCTGTCGACACCATCTGTTGACCAAATATTACAATGAGGAATTCGCTAACATAATCCTGTTTCAGTCAAAACTAAACCCATTTTCATTAAATACTGTGAGATGGTAGAAGTGGAACCATACAAAAGACACGACGTCCCCTCCCCCTCCCATCACCCCTGTTGCTGAGACCACTGCACTGCACGCGAGACTCTCCAACATGCGGTGGAAAACCAGCGAATACAGAGAGGTAATTCTGCCAGTGCGTTGCTAGGGAAACAGCATCATCGCCTAAAATCTGCCTCATTCAGCCACACTCTCATAGCGGATGAAACACAAGCTATCTGTTAGCCAATAACATGAGGCCGTTTGTGAAAATCAAAACAAGGGCACCGGAGTTAACCTTTATTACGTCAACCGCGCAGCCGCAGCATTAGAACACAAACGGAGATGGAACTGGAAAGGAACATGTAAATAATGAATGGCAGCTCGCTAGCGAAGCCAAGCAGCGCACTTTCACACCACCCGACTGGCAAGGCGACGGGTGTCCGCGTGTGCAAGAGACAGGCAACTCTTTCTCTCTCAGCCACACGCGGCTCGCATAATCAATCACTAGTTACCACCATGGTGCACAGGCCTTCAGACACGCATGCATGCAAACACCACTGTCTCTTATTAGGCTACATGCTCTAACCTGCATTTGTCAAAGAGGTAGGCATACACATGAACAATGAACATAAGACAACCCATCTGTTTAGTTGACATCCTTATTAAAGGGCACAGGTAGAATGTTAGAAACGAAAACAATTTGACTGGCTGAAATGTAGTCCTATGTGACAGTGTCGTGGGCTTTAAGGTTGCATTCAATCGCCAATAGACAGACTGTCTTTCTGATGGGGTGTAGCTCCAAATAAGGATTATGAAAAGTCTAACTGCTGAAATTGATTCCTTCACGGCCACAACACAAGCCCAACAGGGAAACACGTAACAAGGCCCTGTAAATACAAGGCTGAAGTTGCCCCTATCCACTGGTCTAAGATTAGCGTTGCATTTGACTTCCTTAATGGTTAAGATATGGATGGTTTAGGATTAGCTGGTTCTACACAGTACATTTATGTGAGTAAAACTGGTCCCAGTCTAAATAGAGTAAAACTTACTCTTGTTGCAGAGATCAATTTTCAGAGTTATTTCTACAAACTGTAATTTACTCTATTTAGCTTTATGGAAACAACTCTGCCAATTCACTCAATATATGCAACTGAATATTATCAGTCAAGAGTAGCATTTGTACAACTAAACGTCAATAAATCAGTAGTCAGTATTTAACAAAGCACTTTATTCTTAAATGTAAGACATTTGCAATACATACATCAAAATACTGATGATAATAAAAATCAAATTGTGGACTGAAATGAAATGTTGGCCTCTGTTCACTTGAATACATGTACATAGAAAAGCTCAATATTGCAATTCAATACATCTAACAATGACATGGAGGATTTTGTGAAACTAGCATCTCAGATATCAAAAACACTGATGATCAAATAAAATTGTGGCCTCTGTACAATGACATTTTGGCATCTGTCCCTCCTTTAAAAGTAAATCAAAAAGACAATATTGCAATACAATACATCTTGGTTTTAAAGAGCTTACTGTGCCGTTTTTAGAGTCACGGGAAACAGTATGAGACAATAAACAAACTTGAATCACCACAACTGTAAGACATCTGTATATCAAATGCTTTGTAACAGAAAAGCTATTTAACATCCACTACATAAGGTCCCTCTGTTGCACACCCACTCTAGCTGCATTAAAATGCTCATAAAGACCTATTATTTATAGGGCAAAAGTAACCAACAGTAATCACTCATCTTTAACAACAACATGGTGGATGTTCTGAAAAACTGGCATCTCACAATGAACTTTGAGACAAACAACTAAACGATACATATTTCCATGGTGTTTAGTCTATTTAACATTTAAAACCGTGGTGTCAATTGGTACTGGAAGAGTCTCAGCCATCTTACAGCCCCAGTCCATGACATTTAAAGATAACATTTTACCTGGACTAATCATGACTCTGTTGGTGTCAAATGTCTACCAACTGTATGCTGTTTGACTTGTGTTCTTTTTGCCAATGTTTGTTACATTTAAGCTTTTTAATTGTTTTGTAAAGGAATTATGCTTTGCTTCATTTTGCACATGTACCAGCTATGTAAAATTGGTCAAATTTCAAGCATACATGTGGGGTAATGCACCATAAAATGATGCTTCGGTAGCAGCCTCTTTTTTGGAAACAATTGCTTGAATAACCTGTGGTGTTCTGCGATTAAGTGTTTCAAAAAAATTGTAACACCCTTTGATATCATTGGAGATATCACTGAAGCAACAGCAACAGTAACTACCAGTGTAGATCATTTGGACAAACTAAGTCTCCAAAGAGAAGTGGTAGATTGCGAAGTAAACACCAAGACTGGATAGCATTTAACCCCAAGTCATTAGAGTTCTCTCCTAACTTCACTGCAGGAGGTTTGTTGTTTTGCTCCATGTAACCATAGTTAAAGCTCTTTATTCTCCTGTCTATTTCATTTGATGTTGTGTACTTGTCTATCAAGTGCAGTACTAGCAGTTTCATTTCATATTGTGCCACTCCCTCCAAGATATCATGGATAATATCGAGAGAGAAATTTTCACGTGTATTGAAGTATGGCAAGGAGTTTAGAACGCAAGAACGTTTAACACCCATCACATAGGGAAGACTGGGATTTGTCGCCTTGTTTTTGGCAGTGTTCTGCATGAAGTGCTCAAGTTCGCATAACTATCTTGGGTGAATCTTCATCAAATTCAGTCTGAAAGTTGTCTGTCTCAGCAAGACAAAAGGGACAACAATATCTGGCAATGAATGATTTGACAAAAAAACAAATAAACAGTGAAGACCAAGGTTGTCACCTGTGACTTGGACAACAGTTCCATACACTGGTTGATCATAAAAGGGAACCATAAATCCATCCCTCACGTATTTTAATATCCTGCACAATTGGATCAAGTATTTTAGAAAAGCCATATGTTTTTAATGTCTTGGGCATGAAATAAAGCAACCAAATGACTATTAAGCAGAAATTATTTGAACTTTGGAGAAAAATGACATAAGTTGAAATAAATTGCTCCTAATTTATTTTGTTTTCCCTGTTTTGATCCAAGAGGATTTACAGTTTCAAAATCATCTCAGAGAAGCTGTATCTGAATTGCTTCTGTTTTGAAAATAGAGCATGGCTCTTGGAACAGATCTCCATCACATAAGTCATCAAGTTCTCTTGAACTGGAATCAGTCTGCATCATCTCCTTTATATTAGGGTGTTTGTAAATAAACTAATGTTTTCAAAATTGGGATGTAAACAAATGTATCAGTAACAACAATTTGATCGTAGCCTCCCGTAGTCCGATTGCATTGTGTATCAAATCTTGTAACAAGAACGCATTCAACTGGGTCTACCCTTCCCCACTTTTCTGTAAAATACTGCCTTCTCTTACTTTCAGAATTTAATACAAAGTGATTTTACATTTTTTCAAAACACTGATCAATTTTACACTCAATGACAATTTTAATAGGCTCCTGTAGACAGACACTTCTTCCCAGATCCTTTAGCTTGAATATGAATATCATCAACTATCTCTTCATTGGAAATTACCAAAGAGCTAATGGTTGTTTCACCTACACCTGCCACTTTAAGTTTAGCTATGGTTGCAGCGCAGCTGTCTACAAGACTCTTATTGGCAAGGACAGAGTCAGAAGGGGAACTTGTTGATGGCAGGTCATCAAAATGACTTACTGCTACATATTCAGGAGCCTTCACCGTGATCAGAACAAGGTTCATGTGCTTTATAAAGATCCTTTCTGAACCCCAAAAAAGTGCCATAAACTTGTGAACAACCAGCCTGACCACAGTTAAGACCAAGTGTCTTTCCTTGACAAAGTCCGTGGACCAACTTCAAGTGTTTTGTCAAGGAATTGGCATTTGCCTGTGGGCTTTTGCAAGCCAAACACAACATTTTAGATGAATGATATGAAAACGTTTGTGTGAAAGGAAAAAAGGTTATTTCCTATGCTGCGTTTTAACCCTTTGCAACTTCAAAAATTTTAGTAACTGCAGCATCCGAGCCCTCAACTCTGCAACCCTAGGATTAACCTTGGTGGTATCAACATCAATTTCATAAATTGTGGTTTGCAAAAGTTGTACACATTTACCAGATCCTGATTGTACAAGGTACCAAAGACAAACATGAGCTTTGAAAAGCTCATCAAAACAGGCAATAGAGTCTGGTGACTTACAAGGTATTGCATGTTTGTCAATCACAATGGAGTACTTGTGAATCCCACTCCTCTGGGAACCCACAGCAAGCAGATAGGGTTGAAGGCTTTCCATGACACTCTCCAAATGCCCCTGGATGCTGGTCCCAGTCTGTGACACAAGGACTTCATTAGTGTGCTACTAAAATGAATCACGGTTCGCAAACAGTTTGTGAAAATGTAAATTACAGCTACACATGATCTTACCATGATTTGTCCATAATCTTAAAAGGAGTTATTAGGATTAGGAATGGGGACAGAACAGTCAACTGTAATGACACCGTGATAAACTTCAATGTGTTCACTGGTGTGTCTGGCTGAGATTTTTCCTGGTCTCTTGCAGCCATGAGGTGACGGTGGCAGAAGGTGAACAAGGACCAAAATGGAGGACATGTCACTGTCCCATCCTGAAAGTACACATTTTCACTGACAGTTACATCATCCCATTTGCTTTCAAAAACAATGCTCCCTTCCAATAGTATAATAATTTTATTCCAGCATACCATTTTCCACTTCTGTTGTGGATTCAGCATTTTGAACCAGGTTGCCTGACTATGTGAGGCCACTGCTTTGGTCAATGACTTTCTCCTTGTAGAGAGTAGGCCACTTCCCCAGGAACTTTGTAGAGGTTGCATCACCAAACATCAGACTAAAATCTTGCTCAATCCGCAGACAAGATGGAACAAGTCAAGACAGAACAGTAAACATTATGGTGTGGCACTATCGTCATGTAATATATCACAGTCCTAATCAGACTGTCGTAGAACAGAAAACAATTGTCCTGACAGTTTTAAGGCAAGGCAATCGAAGATCCACATACCATTGCTGCTATGTCTTGGAATCTTGGAAACGCTGTGAATATTTCAGAGGACTTCACTGGGTCATGAACCATATTTTGACAATAGGCGAAAATCTGCTTCATCTTCTCCTTTACAATTGTTTCATCAGCTATATGCTTCAGCTGTATGTTAGAGACTCCTTCAGAGAGGAAAACTGTCCATCAGCTTTTGGACCACCTGTAACATGGTGAAACATTTACAGATTACCTGGTTTGTCTGCTCTATACAAGTATACAATATTGTGTCATAAGATATAAAAAACAAGGCTCGGAAACTCTGCAAAGATGGCCATGCATGCAGTTATGTCACCAGATGAAAAGTAGGATTTATTTGACTCAGAAACAGAATTAATATTAAGAAATATTAAAAGAGTAAGAGACTAAGCAATCCTTGCTTATACAGATGTTCAGATACAATTATTCTCTGGTCATGTGTCATGAATGAGACTAACTACAATCACTTACACGTCAGTGACTGATGCATGGTCTTCTGTCGTCCCTCTGATGCTTCCCTTTGCACACATTTCAGTCTCCATGCTAGATATCCACTCCCATCTTCTGCACTGTAATAATGCTCCTAAAGTGAAGTATGATTCAGTTTGAGGGAGCAGGTTAAAATCTCTTCATATTCATCCTTAAAACTACAGATGTGCCCATAGATGAAGATCAACAAGTCTGACCCTCGCAGTAAAGCAATGTAAATATTGCCATTCTGGAAAAATTGTAAGGTTTAAGAGTCCCAGAGAGTTAAAAAGGTTAGACTTTGTTTTTAATGTACTTACATAACCAAATTTGCTCCTAGTATCGGCCAGGTATGGGAACAAGGCAATGATGCCCTTTGCGTAGTCCTCTAACACACCTTGAAGGACTTGTCCTAGACACACACACTTTACTGTTTGAGATCCAAACAAAAGTATTCATGTGTAAATCACAACTTCTGCTAAAAATTGCGTTAGGTGGTAAGGTATGTAATGAGTATAAGACATATACCCATGTTCACTTGTCATTTGTGCAACTAATATCTTGGCCATATTGCATCTTCTGCTATCTGTTAGGCTTTTTGTCCGAGCATACTCAAAATCATGATCCTCTCTCCTCCAGGTTTGTTGTTCAGAATGTCTTCAATCATCTAAGTCGGAGTAATTTCAAAAAGGAACACATTAACACTTTAAAAACAGCAATGATATAGCAAGTATAATAAAACACACCATGATCACCCTCTCACAACTACATCATTGATGTCATTTATCACTCAATCTTCAAGTTTGGCATTTGTTTAAACTGGTAATTTGCAGTACTTACATGAGATAGACGATTATCCTCAGCTGTCTTTCTTGTAGCAGGACTCTGCTGCAATATAATGGTGTCATCGGAGTCCCCCTCATTGTATCCACTGTATTTTGATAAGGAGCTGCTTGCAGAAGAGCTCAACAAATCTAGCAATCATGTTAACATTTAACTGGTGTGATTAACACTGTAATTATAACACAATTTAGGTGGAAACATCCATTATTATGATTAGAAGACTTTTGTTAATGATTAGCGGAATGGAAAAATGTAACATTTTGAATTGATTAGGCCCACTACTGTTCTAAACGGGGTGGGAGAGGTGAGCACAGAAACAAAGATCAATTTAAAATATCAACATGAGAAAAGAAAATCAGCAGATATATCTGCTTGTCTCACATATTCAGAACATGTGTTAGGCTAGCTAGGACTGTATGGATGAATGTGAAGCACTAAGCTAATAAGCAACTACCCATCAGGATTTGGGTCTTGCGGTAAACACACCAAGGTCTTGCTTCTTTCGAAGAAACTCAAACACCTCCTCATCAACTTCAGTCTCCGATTCATCATAGACTTTTAAGTCCAAGGTTGTAATGTCAAATTTATTTGCAACTGTGACGACAAAATATAGTTGCACAACCTTATTGATGCAATATGTTGTGTATTTTCTTGAGAAAAACCAGAACAGAAGACAGAAATCAAGAGGTCATCTTTACGTGAAGATCGTAACCCCAAAACTGACTTCATGCACCTTGCCACGTCTTTCCACGTCAATTCCAATTATATGCCATCTACAGCCACGTACTGAATTATTATAACAGCAGTCTGAGTACTATTGCAATACGCCACAGATAGCTATCAACACATATTGTGGCAACATACAAATGTTAGTATCACTTATTCTTTAAAACCATTCATGACAGGAAAAGACAATGAGCGCAGCTACAGATGAGCATAATTAGACAACTCCCAAAACATAAACCAATCTTTGACTGATCTGTGATTTGGGGAGGTGCAAGTTTGCTTTGAATTCATTATCAGCAAGGAAACTGGCAATCAATTTGACAGTAAATATAAAGTAAGTATATTTAAAGTGTAAGTATGTTGTTCCATTGGATATTGTGTGAAATGTGAAACTTTTCACTCACCTCAATCCAAAAAGGATTTGAAGGTCAGTTGCACCTCATAACAAATGTACTTCTGACAATCCCTGTACTTCACTCGTACAGCCTGCATCCTTGATGACAAGAAAAAGGTTAATTTAAATTGCATTAAGACAAATATGCACAAATTACAAGAGAGCAGTGCTCTGTTTAGAGTAAAACATGTGTTGCATTGACCTGCCTGACGCTAAATACTGTCTACTAACAACTAACAGCTTTCTTTTCAGAGTAAAACGCACGTGTCTTACCGACCAAACAGCAGCTAAACATTGTCTAGCTCTAGAGTTCAGAGTAAAACCCGGGTGTTGCACCGACCAAACTGAACTAAAACTGTCCATCAGCTCCGTTCAGAGTAAAAATGCAGGTGTCACACCGACCAAACTGCAACTAAAAACTGTCTAATAGCTCTAAACTTGAGTGAAACACACATGTAACACAGACCAACTGCTGCTAACTGTCAGAGCAGGGCTCTGTTTAGAGTAAATCATGTGTTGCATCGACCTGCCTGACGCTAAATACTGTCTAATAACAACTAACAGCTCGCTTTTCAGAGTAAAACACATGTTGCACCGACTAACCTGCTGGCCGATACTTAGTCAGTAAAGTCCGCTAGCTACAGATAATAGCTAATACCGCTCTGTTGAAAATGTAAAACAGGTGATGCACCGATCCACTGGGCGTACATACTGTCCATAAACCACTAAAAGTGGTGTAACTTAATGTTGCTGTAGATAGCTAGCTAATTAGCTCTAGCTAGATGCCCACATTAGCATCTTACTACGCAAATAGTGCAGCAACAGAAAGCCTACACAACAATGCTAGCTCGCTAGCTGTAATGATGCTCAATAGTTTGAATTTGCACACAAAGTTAACCAGTAACAGTGAACTTACCTGGAACTCTGATTAAGTTCAGAAGTGAAGAAATGCTGTGGTTCAGTGAATGACTACGGGTGTTCGGCGGATCCACGCTCTCGATCTGTCCACTCTTTCCTTTCAAGAGACACTTGCAAATTGACAAATGGCGGGAAATCTAAATTTAATCAACATTAGTGGGCGTGGTCATGCGGTTTTACTCCAATAGAATTTCATCTTTATTTTAGCTCCCAGTCCAGCTGCTGCTGGTAATAACTAGATTCTAACATGATTTAGTTTTCACTACTTGAGAGGAAAATCACTTTACCCCCAGAAAAAACACTCTCCAGTTTTTACTGTGTAGATCTGCAGTGAGGGCCAGGCTCCTACAGGATCTGTACCTCTGGCTCACTAATCTATGCCAGATTGCCAGAGTAACAATTTCAGTTCGATGATTTGAATTAATATTCTCAAATGTTACGCTGAAACATCAAACGGCTACTTTTTGTAAGGATTACTGTGGCTTTTTGTATTTACACTGAAAAGAACTAAGCCATTCCTACTAAAAAATATTAGAAAGTCCACACAGCCACATTATTATTTTTTAGCAGCAGTTTAGACCCGAACAGAAACTTATGTTCGCCACACAATATCTCCAAAGACTGTTCGCTAACCTTAACAAAACAAATGAAATATGTTCGCCAACTTTTGCGAACTATTTCCGTTGTTGAATGCAGCTCCAGTGTAAGTGACGTCTAACCAGAGAATCAACCCACCATACGACCAATACAAAGGTATTGATAGTTATTTGATTGGTTGAATCAGATGTGTCAACTGGTTGAGAAGATATCAAATGAAATAGGATCCTATGGAATTGAGGCCAACTCAAAAGTTTCTGATTACATTGTAAGTAACACACAACACTAACCAATGGACATATTCCATCTTCACTATATTCACATTTCAGCACCATGTAATCTCATGTAAGTGTATGACAGTCATGTCCCAATAACGTAAAAGGCCTATCTCTATCCACTCAACTACACAAGTCATGTATGAAGTTCAACTAATTGAGGCATACACAACAGTACAAAAAAGGCAACATTAAAGACCCTCATATACTCAGTGTTGAACTCCCTTAACCCAATACACATCTTACCTCTCCAGAAGCTCTTCTGTGTTCAGGTAGCACTAGAGTATTCCCATTGCTGCCCGGGACTATTGTAGAACCTATACTCATTCTGGGTCCAACTAACATGTACCGTTTGTCTCCGGATCTGTACTGGATGCTGTGGCACAGTGTCCCGTCGTAATTCACATCTTGTAAATACTTGGAGGAATAGTCTGTGGGTTTGGAGCACTGCATTACAATCAACACGATGATACTGATGAGAAAAAGCGTTGAAACTGACCCCAAAGTAATGATCAAATAAAATGTAACGCTGTTCTCCTCCTCCTCTTTTACTGAACTTTTAACATCAGAAGCTGCAAAAGCCTCTTTGGGCTCCACAACGTTGATAATCACAGTAGCTGTTGCTGACAGCGAAACGTTCCCATTGTCTTTTACCAGTATGACCAGTTTATGCTCAGCCTCGTCTGTCTCTGTGAATGACCGAAGTGTCCTTATCTGTCCCGTATAGCGGTCCAAAGCAAAGAGACTGTGGTCAGTAACTTCCTGCAGTGAAAATAATAACCAGCCGTTATATCCTATATCAGCGTCATAGGCTCTCACTTTAGTCACCAAATGGCCTGCGTTCACATTGCGGGGAATCTCCTCCACACCTTCAGCGGAACCGTTAGTGCTGACTGGATACAAGATCACTGGAGGGTTGTCGTTCTGATCCAGAATGAACACGTTCACGGTGACGTTACTGCTTAGTAACGGAGTTCCAGAGTCTGTAGCTACAACTTGGAATTGAAATGCTTTGAGGGTTTCAAAGTCAAAGCTTTTTAGCGCCAAAATGTTTCCATTTTCTGAATTAATGTTGAGAAAAGATGACCATTTATTCTCGTCGCCACTGTCTCTCAGAATATGATATGAAATAAACGCGTTTTCATTTATGTCAAGATCTGACGCACTCACCGAAAATACTGAGGCACCTGGGTCGTTATTTTCAGTGACATAAACAATATAGGGACTCAGTGAAAACTCTGGACAGTTATCATTCACATCTGATACAACAACCCTTACAGTTTTTACAGATGACATGGACGGCTGGCCTGCGTCTGTCGCAACTATTGTTAGATCATATTCTGATTGTTTCTCTCTGTCCAGTTGGGACTTGGTTATTACAGAGTACATGTTATCTTGTAAAGACGGCATTAGTTTGAAAGGTATATCTTCCAATACAGAACATGTAACTTTCCCATTGAGACCAGAATCCAAATCATTAACACTGATTAGTGCTACAGTCGTTCCGGGCTTGGAATCTTCGGGGATTGCCTTAGAAAATAATGTCACCTCTATCTCAGGTGCATTATCGTTGAAGTCAACTATTTTAATTTTTACACTCTTGTCTGTTGTCAGGGGAACGGGTCCTTGATCTGATGCCTGTATATCAATCAGATAACTATCCTTTTCCTCAAAGTCTATTTGTCCTTTCACAGTTATTTCACCGGTTACGGTGTCTAAATTAAAAAGGTTCCTTAACCTGCTGTTGACGTCGTTGCCAAATGAATAAATTATATCCCCGTTCAGACCACTGTCTAAATCGGTGGCATTTACCCGTATCACCATTGTTCCCAAAGGAGCGTTTTCAGTCAACCTTACAGTATATTCATCTTTAGTGAACACTGGGGTATTGTCGTTAACATCCAATACATCAACAGATATTTCAAGAGTTCCAGATCTAGGAGGTTTTCCACCGTCAATGGCAGTGAGGAGGAGTTTGTGGCTCCTTACTGCTTCTCTGTCTAGTGGTTTATGTAAAACCAAAAACGGCATTTTGCCATCCTCACCTCGGTCTTTAACTTCTAAACGAAAATGGTCATTGTGACTAAGTTTATATTGTTGAACGGAGAATGGATCTCTATCTGGGTCGCGCGCAGCTTGTAGCTGAAATCTCGCCCCCGGTGACGCTGACTCAAATATCTCTAAACGTTTCTCTTTCTCCGGAAAGCTGGGAGAATGGTCGTTAACATCTAACAACTCCACCGCTACATAATGGATCTCCAGCGGATTTTCTAGAACGGTTTTCAGGTTGATCAAACACACGCTGCTCCGTTCGCACACCTCCTCTCTGTCTATTTTTCGGTTCATATACAAGATGCCGTCATTCTGGTTTACCTGGAAAAGGGGTTCGGTCGAGCCAGACACGATTCGAAATCTCCTATCCTTCAAGGTGCTCAGATCTATTCCCAAATCCTTAGCTACATTCCCCACGACAGTTCCTTCCGTAAGCTCTTCGGAGATTGAGTACCTTATCTGAGCAGAAGCTCCGCTCCAAAAGAGAACCAAAGCAACCATGAACGCGACACACTGGCATCGCTCCTGCAATGCCCCGCGTCCTCTTTGTTCCATGTTTAATGGTTTAAAAAAATCCCGAGCACTTCCACTATGCCTCTAATGGTAAACTAATCGTATCCATTGCAGTCCCAAATATGATCACAGCTCGTTAACTTACAGTATGTTGGCGATGAAAGGTTTTAAATTACAATGTATCCTCGATGCTCACTGCTGAATTCTGCTACTGACGATATAGCAAACCAGCTCTAAAGGGCGGACTCAAAAGTATGGCCAATAGATTTCTTTCATAAGCACTATTTTACTTGCGCACTGACACCATGCGTTTCCACCTCATATTGCAGGATTTCGTAGGGTAATTATACCCTTTACGAACCATTACTACCCCAATACCGAGTGCTATTTCGAAACAGAAACGTGCAAAAAAAATACAGCAATATTAAAAACCATTGTTCTGGTTAGGCAAAGATGAGACATGAATGGAAAAGATATTTATGAGAAGTCAGGGTGTGTATGTTGACGTTTTGAAAATGCTGCTAATATAGCCTTAGTGAATCTATAAATTATCGTTAACCATTCCAGGAGAATTTTGCCAAAACGAAGATGCAGAATGAACTCTGCAATGTTTCAGCACCATGGACAGCGAAACCACAAAGTGCAGTGACTTCAGAAGAGAAAAAACCGTAGGACAGGACCCTATGAAGTAAAACGAATATTGCTAATACACCCATTATTGTCATAACACAGACAAGTGCATGTTCTGTTGTCACCTACAATACTGGCAACCATATTTGACACTCCATAAGCTATACTCATACATTCAACCCCTTAGGCACAGATCCTGTAAGCATCAGGAATATCACTTAGAAAATACTGAGAACCAAATAGTTGCTACTCATGGCAAAGTGGTCAACATCTTACCTCTCTAGACGCAAGTCTACTGTGTTCGGGTATCACTAGAGTATTTCCATTGCTGCCCGGGACAATTGTAGAACCTATACTCATTCTGGGTCCAACTAACATGTACCGATTGTCTCCGGATCTGTACTGGATGCTGTGGCACAGTGTCCCGTCGTAATTTGTATCTTGTAAATACTTGGGCGAATAGTCTGTGGTTTTAGAGCACTGCATTACAATCAACACGATGATACTGATGAGAAAAAGCGTTGATACTGACCCCAAAGTAATAATCAAATAAAATGTAACACTGCTCTCCTCCTCGTCTTTTACTGAACTTTTAACATCAGAAGCTGCAAACGCCTCTTTGGGCTCCACAACGTTGATAATCACAGTAGCTGTTGCTGACAGTGAAACGTTCCCATTGTCTTTTACCAGTATGACCAGTTTATGTTCAGCCTCGTCTGTCTCTGTGAATGACCGAAGTGTCCTTATCTGTCCTGTATAGCGGTCCAAAGCAAAGAGACTGTGGTCAGTAACTTCCTGCAGTGAAAATAATAACCAGCCGTTATATCCTATATCAGCGTCATAGGCTCTCACTTTAGTCACCAAATGGCCTGCATTCACATTGCGGGGAATCTCCTCCACACCTTCAGCGGAACCGTTAGGGCTGACTGGATACAAGATCACTGGAGCGTTGTCGTTTTGATCCAGAATGAACACGTTCACTGTGACGTTGGTGCTTTGTGACGGAGTTCCAGAGTCTGTAGCTACAACTTGGAATTGGAATGTTTTTAACCTTTCAAAGTCAAAGCTTTTTAGAGCCAAAATGTTCCCATTTTCCAAGTTTATGTTTAGAAAAGATGCCCATTTGTTCTCCTCGACACTGTCTCTCGGAATATGATATGAAATCAGAGCGTTTTCATGTATGTCACGATCTGAGGCACTCACTGAAAATACTGAGCCTCCTGGGTCGTTATTCTCAGTGACATAGAAAGTATAAGGACTCAGTGAAAATTCTGGACTGTTATCATTCACATCTGATACAACAATAATAATAGTCTTTACAGATGACAAGGAAGGCTGGCCTTCGTCTTTGGCAACTATTGTAAAATCGTATTGAGATACTTCCTCTCTATCCAGCGGTGACTTGGTGACTACAGAGTACATGTTGTCCTGTAAAGACGGCATTAGTTTGAAAGGGACGTCCTCACGTATAGAACAGATAACTTTCCCATTGAGACCAGAGTCTAAATCATTAACACTTATAAGAGCGACAGTGGTTCCGGATCTGGAATATTCGGGGATTGGTTTAGAAAAGGATGTCACCTCTATTTCAGGTGCATTATCGTTGAGGTCAACAATTTTTATTTTTACGCTTTTATACGTTGACAGGGGAACGGCTCCCCTGTCTGATGCCTGTATATCAATTTCATAGCGATCTTTAACCTCAAAGTCTATCAGTCCTTTCACAATTACTTCACCAGTATTAGTGTCAACATCAAATAGATTACGTAAATTACTATTTACATTATTACCAAAAGAGTAAATAACCTCACCGTTCAAATCATCATCTATATCCGTAGCGTTTACTTGTACAACTGTCGTGCCAACAGGGGCATTTTCATTCAACATTACAGAGTATGACTCTTCGTTGAAAACTGGCATATTATCATTTACATCTAAAACGTCGACAATTATGTTGATAGTACCAGATCTAGGAGGTACACCTCCATCAATAGCTGTGAGCAGAAATCTATGGGTCCTCGTAGATTCTTTATCTAGCGGTTTCTGTAGATTTAGAATAGGAATTTTACCATCTTCATCTCTGTCCATAACCTCTAAACGGAAATGATCATTGTGGCTGAGTTTATACTGTTGAACAGAATATATTCCACCGTCTGGGTCGCGTGCTGTTTGTAGCTGAAATCGTGCTCCTGGCAATGCGGACTCAGATATCTCTAACCGTTTCTCTTTATCTGGAAAGCTGGGAGAATGGTCGTTAACGTCTAACACCTCCACCGCGACATAATGAATCTCCAGCGGGTTCTCTAGAACGGTTTTCAGGTTGATCAAACACACGCTGCTCCGTTCACACACCTCCTCTCGGTCTATTTTTCGGTTCACATACAAAATGCCGTCATTCTGGTTTACCTGGAAAAGGGGCTCGGTCGAACCAGACACGATTCGAAATCCCCTTTCCGTTAAGGTGCTTAGCTCTATACCCAGATCCTTAGCTATATTCCCAACGACAGTTTCTTCCTTAAGCTCTTCAGAGATGGAGTATTTTATTTGAGCTGAAGCCCCGCTCCAAAAGAAAATCAAAGCAACTAATAAGACGACCCACTGCCGTCCCTCCAGCCATGCCACGCATCTTCTTTGTCCCATGTTTTCAAGATAAATAACAATAATCCACAGCACTTCCACTATTCCTTCATGGTGACAGTTGCCTATCCATTATATAAACAATTATTACCAAAGCTCATTATCCAATAGTGTTTTCAGAATATACAATTGAAATGTGATTCTCCCCACGAAGCTCACGACTGTGTTCCTCCTCCAGTGACGGAATAAGCTACGAAACCAGCACCGGGGCGGACTCAAAAGCAATGACGAGAATTATTTCTATCAGTAGCGTTTTTCTAGTTGGGTACTGACACCATGCGATTCTACCTCAAATTACACTATTCTTGAAGCTTACTAATGGAATCTTGACTCGATAAATAAACGTGACTGCAAAAGTTGTACTGTCTAAAAAAGTCAGCATACATATAACAACCATTGTCTTCAGGCGACCATAGAGCAAAATGTTGCCTACTCTCGTATGCAACAACAGCGAAACAAGGAAATACGAATGAAGAAGAATAAAATATCCACTTAAACGAGCATGTATTATATTATATATGTTATTACGTTTTGGCAAACTTTTACCAGTCAACAGCACGTTGAACTAAACATTGTTTCATCACCACATGGGCGGCGACCAGTCCTGAGAGCAATGGCTCTGTCATCGAAACTAGGAGATCATGATGCAGCAAACAAATCTCTTGCTCAATAAAAAAAGCAATAAAAAAAGTACTTCACACATTACCACATAACCCTTTTTGGTCGATGAAATATCAGCCTGGGAGGCTTTCAAAGAAAATTGCATTTTAAAAAGCGAGGTCATTTTCAACTTCTTACCTCTCCAGAAGCTCTCCTCTTGTGGTTGGGTAGCACTAGAGTGTTTCCATTGCTGCCAGGGACTATTGTAGAACCTATACTCATTCTGGGTCCAACTAACATGTACCGATTGTCTCCGGATCTGTACTGGATGCTGTGGCAAAGTGTCCCGTCGTTATTCACATCTTGTAAATACTTGGAGGAATAGTCTGTGGGTTTGGAGCACTGCATTACAATCAACACGATGATGCTGATGAGAAAAAGCGTTGAAACTGACCCCAAAGTAATGATCAAATAAAATGTAACGCTGTCCTCCTCCTCGTCATCTTTTACTGAACTTTTCACATCAGAAGCTGCAAAAGCCTCTTTGGGCTCCACAGCGTTGATAATAACAGTAGCTGTTGCTGACAGTGAAACGTTCCCATTGTCTTTTACCAGTATGACCAGTTTATGCTCAGCCTCGTCTGTCTCTGTGAATGACCGAAGTGTCCGTATCTGTCCCGTATAGCGGTCCAAAGCAAAGAGACTGTGGTCAGTAACTTCCTGCAGTGAAAATAATAACCAGCCGTTGTATCCTATATCAGCGTCATAGGCTCTTACTTTAGTCACCAAATGGCCTGCGTTCCCATTGCGGGGAATCTCTTCCACACCTTCAGCGGAACCGTTAGGGCTGACTGGATACAAGATCACTGGGGCGTTGTCGTTCTGATCCAGAATGAACACGTTGACTGTGACGTTGCTGCTTCGTAACGGAGTTCCAGAGTCTGTAGCTACAACTTGGAATTGGAATGTTTTTAAAGTTTCAAAGTCAAAGCTTTTTAGCGCCAGTATGTTCCCATTTTCAGGATTTATGTTTAGAAAAGATACCAATTTGTTCTGCTCACCACTGTCTCTCGGAATATGATATGAAATAAGTGCGTTTTCATTTATGTCAAGATCTGAGGCACTCACCGAAAATACTGAGCCTCCTGGGTCGTTATTTTCAGTGACATAAACAATATAGGGACTCAGTGAAAACTCTGGACTGTTATCATTCACATCTGATACAACAACCCTGACAGTCTTTATAGATGACAAGGAAGGCTGGCCTTCGTCTTTGGCAACTATTGTTAAATCATATTCAGATTGTTTCTCTCTATCCAGTGGCGACTTTGTGATAACAGAATACATGTTATCTTGTAAAGACGACATTAGTTTGAAAGGTAAATCTTCAAGTACTGAGCAAATAACTTTCCCATTGAGACCAGAGTCCAAATCATTAACACTGATTAGTGCGACTGTGGTTCCGGGTTTAGAGTCCTCGGGTATTGCATTCGAAAAGGATGTCACCTCAATCTCAGGCGAATTGTCGTTGACGTCAACAATCTTTACTATGACGCTTTTGTCGGTTGTGAGGGGAGCAAGTCCTTGGTCTGATGCTTGTATATCAATCTCATATATATTATTTTCCTCATAATCTATCACACTTTTGACTGTTATTTCACCAGTAATCGAATCTAAAATAAAAAGCTCCCGTACCTTTCTATCTACTTCATTACCAAATGAATATCTAACTTCACCGTTTGCACCTTCGTCTAAATCGGTTGCGTTTACCTGAATGACAGTTGCACCGACAGGAACATTTTCACTAAGCCTTACAGAGTACACGTCTTTAGTAAAAATGGGGGAATTGTCATTAACATCCAATACCTCAATCTTTATTTCGCTGGTGCCAGACCTCACTGGTTTTCCTCCATCCAAGGCTGCAAATAATAACACATGGTTCTTAGTAACTTCCCTGTCTAACTGCTTCAGTAAAATTAAAAACGGTATTTTACGGTCTTCACCTCTATCTTTAACTTCTATACGAAAATGGTCATTGTCACTGAGTTTATATTGTTGAACGGAGAATTGGCCACTGTCTGAGTCGCGCGCTGCTTGTAACTGAAATCGCGCTCCCGGTAATGCAGATTCTGAAATCTCTAACCGTTTCTCTTTCTCTGAAAAGCTGGGAGAGTGGTCGTTAACATCTAACACCTCCACCGCGACATAATGGATCTCCAACGGGTTCTCTAGAACGGTTTTCAGGTTTATTAAACACACGCTGCTCCGTTCACACACCTCCTCTCTGTCTATTTTTCGATTCACATACAAGATGCCATTATTCTGATTTACCTGGAAAAAGGGCTCGGTCGAGCCAGACACGATTCTAAATCCCCTTTCTTTCAATGTGCTCAGTTCTATTCCCAAATCCTTAGCTATATTCCCCACTACAGTTCCTTCCTTAAGCTCTTCAGAGATGGAGTATCTTATCTGAGCAGAAGCTCCGCTCCAAAAGAGAACCAAAGCAACCACGTAGGTGACCCACTGCCGTCGCTCCAGCCATGCCCAGCATCCTCTTTGTTCCATGTTTTCAAGATAAATAGCAAAAATCCACAGCACTTCCACTATTCCTTCATTGGTGATTGTTGTCTATCCATTACATCCGGAATATGATTAATACTCATTATTCGATAGTGGTTTAATAATGTCAATGTTATATCTTATTCGCTTCACGATGATGCACAACTGTATTTCTCCAGCTACTGAATAAAAGCGACCAAACCAGCAAAAGGGCGGACTCACAAGTATGACGAGAGGAACTCTACCAGGAGCGTTATTCTAGTTGGGTACTGACACCATGCGATTCAACCTCACATTACATCGTAATTCAATCGTATTACGGGTATTTGGACGTGTCGGAGGAAACGTTATCTTACAGCATCACTTGTATGAATATAGAAAGTCAGGATACACGAAATCTCATTCCCAGAACCCTCCGACGAAATGCGTAATAGCCTGGGGACGAGGTTAGGCTAGACATCCCAAACCATTATGGAAAACGCCTGTTTATGAGAACATAAAACAACACCCAAGTATGCAACGAGTGTCCAATAGGACATAGTGTTGAGAAAGATTTATACAATGAAAGAGGCCAACCTTCACCTGGCAAACAGCGCGTTGAACTTCACAGCGTTTCAGCACCACTGTCATTGACAGCGACCAGGCACGAGAGCAGTGGATGCGAATGAACTGCAAAAGGTACTTCCATGAACGAAGTTGAGGCATAATGTTATACATCCAATAACCCTCCGACTACTTGATAGGCCTACACTATGCAATTATAATCAACACAATTTACAAGCTCAGGAACACTATGAGAAAATGGTCGGTAATTATAGAAACGTATTTAATGTCTTACCTCTCCAGAAGCTCTGCTCCTGTTTTCAGGTATCACTAGAGTACTTCCATTGCTGCCCGGGACTATGGTAGAACCTATACTCATTCTGGGTCCAACTAACATGTACCGATTGTCTCCGGATCTGTACTGGATGCTGTGGCACAGTGTCCCGTCGTAATTCGCATCTTGTACATACGTGGAGGAATAGTCTGTGGTTTTGGAGCACTGCATTACAATCAACACGATGATGCTGATGAGAAAAAGCGTTGAAACTGACCCCAAAGTAATGATCAAATAAAATGTAACGCTGTTCTCCTCCTCGTCTTTTACTGAACTTTTAACATCAGAAGCTGCAAAAGCCTCTTTGGGCTCCACAACGTTGATAATAACAGTAGCTGTTGCTGACAGTGAAACGTTCCCATTGTCTTTTACCAGTATGACCAGTTTATGCTCAGCCTCGTCTGTCTCTGTGAATGACCGAAGTGTCCGTATCTGTCCTGTATAACGGTCCAAAGCAAAGAGACTGTGGTCAGTAACTTCCTGCAGTGAAAATAATAACCAGCCGTTGTATCCTATATCAGCGTCATAGGTTCTCACTTTAGTCACCAAATGGCCTGCCTTCACATTGCGGGGAATCTCCTCCACACCTTCAGCAGAACCGTTAGCGCTGACTGGATACAAGATCACTGGAGCGTTGTCGTTCTGATCCAGAATGAACACGTTGACTGTGACGTTGCTGCATTGTGACGGAGTTCCAGAGTCTGTAGCTACAACTTGGAATTGGAATGTTTTTAACGTTTCAAAGTCAAAGCTTTTTAGCGCCAAAATGTTCCCAGTTTCAGAATTAATATTAAGAAATGATGCCCAATTGTTCCCCTCACCACTGTCTCTCAGAATATGATATGAAATAAGAGCATTTTCATTTATGTCATGATCTAATGCACTGACGGAAAATACTGAGGCGCCTGGGTAGTTATTTTCACTGACATAGAAATTATAGGGACTCAGTGAAAATTCTGGACTGTTATCATTCACATCTGACACAACAACGCTGACAGTCTTTATAGATGACAAGGAAGGCTGTCCTGCGTCTTTGGCAACTATTGTGACGTCATAATGAGCCTGTTTCTCTCTATCCAGTGGTGACTTGGTGACTACAGAGTACATGTTGTCCTGTAAAGACGGCATTAGTTTGAAAGGGACGTCCTCGGTTATAGAACAGATCACTTTGCCATTGAGACCAGAGTCTAAATCATTAACACTAATTAGAGCTACAGTGGTTCCGGGTCTAGAATCCTCAGCGATTGCGTTAGAAAACGATGTAATTTCGATCTCAGGCGCGTTGTCGTTGACATCAATTATCTTTACTAATACACTTTTCTCTGTTGTCAGGGGAACGGGTCCTTGATCTGATGCCTGTATATCAATCAGATAGCTATCTTTTTCCTCAAAATTGATTGGTCCTTTAACAGTTATTTCACCCGTTAAGGTGTCTAAATCAAAAAGCTTCTTCAGCTTGCTCTTCACATCATTGCCAAATGAGTAAATTATATCCCCGTTTACACCACCATCTAGATCGGTGGCGTTTACCTGAATAACCGTTGTGCCTAAGGGAGAGTTTTCATTTAACATGACAGAGTACACATCTTTAGTGAATAGAGGTGTGTTGTCATTAACATCCAATACATCTACAGTTATTTCAATTGTTCCAGATCTCGGTGGTTTTCCACCATCAATAGCAGTGAGGAGTAATTTATGGCTTCTTACAGCTTCTCTATCTAGTGGCTTCTGTAAAACCAAAAACGGCATTTTGCCATCTTCACCTCGGTCTTTCACCTCAACATGGAAATGGTCATTGTGACTAAGTTGATATTGTTGAATGGAGAATGGACCTCCATCAGGGTCATGCGCAGCTAGTAGCTGAAATCTCGCCCCCGGTAACACGGACTCTGAAATATCTAACCGTTTCTCTTTCTCTGGAAAGCTGGGAGAATGGTCGTTCACATCTAACACCTCCACCGCGATATAATGGATCTCCAGCGGGTTCTCTAGAACGGTTTTCAGGTTGATCAAACAAACGCTTCTCCGTTGGCACATCTCCTCTCGGTCTATTTTTCGATTCACATACAAGATGCCGTCATTCCTGTTTACCTGGAAAAGGGGCTCGGTCGAGCCAGACACGATTCGAAATCCCCTATCTTTCAAGGTGTTTAGATCTATTCCCAAATCCTTAGCTACATTCCCCACGACAGTTCCTTCCTTGAGCTCTTCTGAGGTGGAGTATCTTATCTGAGCAGAAGCCCCGCTCCAAAAGAGAACCAAAGTAACCACGATGGCGACCCACTGCCGTCCCTCCAGCCATGCCCCGCATCCTCTTTGTTCCATGTTTTCTAGATAAATAACAATAATCCACAACACTTCCACTATTCCTCCATTGGTTACCCTTGTCTATCCATTATATTAGCCGAATACCAAAACTATAAAGCTAACACTAGTTTTATTCATGTACATTTCAGCTCTTATTCTGTCCACGATGCTGGACGACTGTATCATCCAGCGGCTGAATAAGCTACCAAAACAGCAAAGGGGAGGGTTCAAACTATGACGAGAAGATATCTACCAGGGATATTACTCTAGGTGGTTACTGACACCATGTGATTCCACTTCAAATTACACTATCGTTTAAAACTTTAAATTGTATTTATCCTATATTGAACTCTATCTTGACACAATACATACGAGAGAAAACGTTACTCCAACGTTGTATGGCTATGGGAAACATGGATACACTTGAAATCAAATCATAATAGTATTTACAATAAATACATAATTATTCAAGAATGCAACAAGTGTCCAAAGTATATACGATCGAGAAAGATTCATACAAAGTAAGATGAAGGCGTTTGGGTGATGCGTTAACTTTAGGTGAGATTATGACTTCATCGCTTTATGGCAAATATACTGTACAATTCGCAACGTTTTCGCACCACTACCATGGACAGCGACCATCCCGAAGAGACTGTGAATTAGTTCAGGTGGGAGATAAGGTTATTGCATACAACCCTCTAACTAAAAAACAACATTATTGCAGTGGTGGGCCGTCAGGGCCAGCAAGGCCTTCTCTGCTGGCCTAAGCATTATCAGAATATAATTTTTTTAAATATATTTTCTCACAGATATGTATTAAATTATTCCCCAGAGTAAGAGTTACACTCTTCATTTCATAGCGTTCCTCTTAGTTGCACTGCTTCCATCCCCAGGTTGAGATTTGGAGGGCTAGTCTTTCCTGGTGTCAGGAAAATAACCTCACACTCAACGTCAACAAAACTAAGGAGATGATTGTGGACTTCAGGAAACAGCAGAGGGAACACCCCCCTATCCACATCGATGGAACAGTAGTGGAGAGAGTAGCAAGTTTTAAGTTCCTCGGCATACAGATCACAGACAAACTGAATTGGTCCACTCACACAGACAGCATCGTGAAGAAGGCGCAGCAGCACCTCTTCAACCTCAGGAGGCTGAAGAAATTCGGCTTGTCACCAAAAGCACTCACAAACTTCTACAGATGCACAATCGAGAGCATCCTGGCGGGCTGTATCACCGCCTGGTACGGCAACTGCTCCTCCCTCAACCTTAAGGCTCTCCAGAGGGTAGTGAGGTCTGCACAACGCATCACCGGGGGCAAACTACCTGCCCTCCAGGACACCTACACCACCTGATGTTACAGGAAGGCCATAAAGATCATCAAGGACATCAACCACCCGAGCCACTGCCTGTTCACCCCGCTATCATCCAGAAGGCAAGGTCAGTACAGGTGCATCAAAGCTGGGACCGAGAGACTGAAAAACAGCTTCTATCTCAAGGCCATCAGACTGTTAAACAGCCACCACTAACATTGAGTGGCTGCTGCCAACACACTGACACTGACTCAACTCCAGCCACTTTAATAATGGGAATTGATGGGAAATTATGTAAATATATCACTAGCCACTTTAAACAATGCTACCTTATATAATGTTACTTACGCTACATTACTCATCTCATATGCATATGTATATACTGTACTCTATATCATCGACTGCATACTTATGTAATACATGTATCACTAGCCACTTTAACTATGCCACTTTGTTTACATACTCATCTCATATATATATATATACTGTACTCGATACCATCTACTGTATCTTGCCTATGCTGCTCTGTACCATCACTCATTCATATATCCTTATGTACATATTCTTTATCCCCTTACACTGTGTATAAGACAGTAGTTTAGGAATTGTTAGTTAGATTACTTGTTGGTTATTACTGCATTGTCGGAACTAGAAGCACAAGCATTTCGCTACACTCGCATTAACATCTGCTAACCATGTGTATGTGACAAATCAAATTTGATTTGATTTGATTTGATGTTAGATCTTTTATCCAATCATATTCAGCCATCATGTGTTACCAGGGGTCTAAAATCTGCCCTCGGGCCTTCAGAATCAACAGTGCGGGCGCTTGTAGCTTAAAGTGAAAGGAAATTCAAATTTAGTGTCAACCAATCAGTTTTAGAGTAGGCTATTGTACGCCTGCTGGCTGGCTCCAGTGGTACACAGGAGCCAGCTAGCAGGCGTAGTGCGTGCACGTCTTTTGATTGGATTACCAATATTGACAGGCAGGTCCTATATGGGCAGGTCTCAGAACTAGGAAACTGAAATTGATCAACAAATTCATTTGCGTACTACTAAGCTGTTTTTTCAACCCGCAATGGCGGAAGGAGAAGATATCGATTTGGTCGAGGATATAATTATAACGCCATTCTCAAGACAAACTTTTCAAGAAAAGTTAGACATTGTCAGGAGAGGTAGACGACGACGCTACAAAGCCTGTCACAGGCGGGAAAGGGGTTCGTTCGCCACTTTCAACTATGGGCGCTATCATTGACTCACAAGCTCCGAGAAGCACTGCAAACTGTACTGCTGGGAATGCCTATTATTTGCAAGTAATCGATTTGTTGTTTGGAGCCACACTGGCTTTGCAAACCTGAGTTTTCTAACCAAGGCTGCAACGAGACACCAAAGTACGGCTGGGCACTTACAAGCAATGGTGCTTTTGAAAACTTTTGTGGGCACCGGAGTGGATCTACAGCTCAACGGACAAGCACGCAGGGCAACGAAGCTGCACAATGAAAAGGTATTGTACTCTTCCCCTGCAATTCTCTGAATAAAAAATGTCAATTTCAAGGTGACGCAACGCCTGGTTATACTGCGTTTCTGTCTAAATGTATAGTGTCTAGAGCCATGGCATCATAATGATGGTAATAAGAGGTGGATTAATTCGGATGGGACTGTGTAGGACTTCACTGAAGGCCCAGGCCCCAGAACCACGGCACCCTACTGCATTCTTGACACACTCACAGGATCATTTTGGTCAATTAAGTATTGGCCTGAAATGTTCATGTTAAATGTCATTGGTCAATGTTTGGCACAATACATTTGTGGGATACGGGGTATTTTTCCATTTCTTACCTCTCCAGAAGCTCTCCTCCTATGGTCAGGTAGAACTAGAGTATTCCCATTGCTACCCGGGACTATAGTAGAACCTATACTCATTCTGGGTCCAACTAACATGTACCGATTGTCTCCGGATCTGTACTGGATGCTGTGGCACAGTGTCCCGTCGTTATTCACGTCTTGTAAATACTTGGAGGAATAGTCTGTGGGTTTGGAGCACTGCATTACAATCAACACGACGATACTGATGAGAAAAAGCGTTGAAACTGACCCCAAAGTAATGATCAAATAAAATGTAACGCTGTCCTCCTCCTCGTCTTTTACTGAACTTTTAACATCAGAAGCTGCAAAAGCCTCTTTGGGCTCCACAACCTTGATAATCACAGTAGCTGTTGCTGACAGTGAAACGTTCCCATTGTCTTTTACCAGTATGACCAGTTTATGCTCAGCCTCGTCTGTCTCTGTGAATGACCGAAGTGTCCGTATCTGTCCCGTATAGCGGTCCAAAGCAAAGAGACTGTGGTCAGTAACTTCCTGCAGTGAAAATAATAACCAGCCGTTGTATCCTATATCAGCGTCATAGGTTCTCACTTTAGTCACCAAATGGCCTGCGTTCACATTACGGGGAATCTCCTCCACACCTTCAGCGGAACCGTTAGCGCTGACTGGATACAAGATCACTGGAGCGTTGTCGTTCTGATCCAGAATGAACACGTTGACTGTGACGTTGCTGCATTGTGACGGAGTTCCAGAGTCTGTAGCTACAACTTGGAATTGGAATGTTTTTAAAGTTTCAAAGTCAAAGCTTTTTAGCGCCAGTATGTTCCCATTTTCAGGATTTATGTTTAGAAAAGATACCAATTTGTTCATTTCGCCACCATCTCTGATAATATGATATGAAATCAGAGCGTTTTCATTTATGTCACGATCTGAGGCAGTCACTGAAAATACTGAGCCTCCTGGGTCGTTATTCTCCGTGACATAGAAAGTATAGGGGCTCAGTGAAAACTCTGGACTGTTATCATTCACATCTGATACAACAACGCTGATAGTCTTTATAGATGACAAGGACGGTTCCCCTACGTCTTTGGCTACTATTGTTAGATCATATTCAGACTGTTTCTCCCTATCTAGTGGTGACTTGGTGACTACAGAGTACATGTTGTCCTGTAATGACGGCGTTAGAGTGAACGGGACGCCCTCACTTATAGAACAAATAACTTTCCCATTGAGACCAGAGTCCAAGTCATTTACACTGATTAGCGCGACTGTCGTTCCGGGTCTAGAATCTTCGGGGATTGCGTTAGAAAATGATGTCACCTCTATCTCAGGTGCGTTGTCGTTCAGGTCAACAATATTTACAATGACACTTTTGTCCGTTTGAAAAGGAGCAGATCCCTTATCAGATGCCTGAATATCAATGTCATAGCTGTCTTCTATCTCAAAATCGATCCCTCCTTTTACAGTTATTTCACCGGTGTTGATATTCACATCGAAAAGCTCACGTAATTTCCTATTCACATTATTACCGAAGGAGTAAACTATCTCGCCATTTGAACCTTCGTCTAAATCCGTAGCATTTACCTGTACAACGATTGAGCCAATTGGAGAATTTTCGTTCAGTTTTGCAGTGTATGACTCTTTAGTGAAAACAGGCATATTATCATTTACATCTAAAACGTCCACAATTATTTCTATAGTCCCAGACCTTGGAGGTTTTCCGCCATCAATGGCAGTAAGTAGTAATTTATAGCTCCCTGTAGTCTCTCTATCTAGCGGCTTCAGTAGATTCAAAACAGGAGTTTTCGAATCCTTGCCTCGGTCCTTAACTTCCAGACGAAAATGTTCATTATGACTGAGTTTATATTGTTGAACAGAGTATTGCCCGCTATCTGGATCGAGTGCAGCTTGTAGCTGAAATCTCACGCCTGGTAACACGGACTCTGAAATCTCTAATCGTTTCTCTGTGTCGGGAAAGCTGGGAGAATGGTCGTTCACATCTAACACCTCCACCGAGACATAATGGATCTCCAGCGGGTTCTCTAGAACGGTTTTCAGGTTGATCAAACACACGCTGCTCCGTTCGCACACCTCCTCTCGGTCTATTTTTCGATTCACATACAAGATGCCGTCATTCTGGTTTACCTGGAAAAGGGGCTCGGTCGAGCCAGACACGATTCGAAATCCCCTTTCCTTCAATGTGCTCAGATCTATTCCCAAATCCTTAGCTACATTCCCCACGACAGATCCTTCCTTAAGCTCTTCAGCGATGGAGTATCTTATCTGAGCAGAAGCTCCGCTCCAAAAGAGAACCAAAGCAACCATGAAGGCAACCCATTGGCAACGTTCCTGCCATGCCCCGCATCCTCTTTGTTCCATGTTTTCTATATAAATAACAATAATCCACACCACTTCCGTTAATCCTCTATTGATAAGACATTTATATCATTACATTCCGAGTAGGATCACTGCTCATTATCCAATAGTGTTTTAAGAATGTCAAATGTAGATATTAGTCTCTCCTCGATGCTGCATGACTGCTCCTCGCAGAGCGATTGAACAAGCAACGAAACCAGCAAGGAGGAGAACTGAAAAGCATGAAAATCATATCTGTAAGGAGCATTTTTATAGTTGAGTACTGACACCATGCGACTCTACCTCACATTGCACTATCGTTCAAGTGTATTCATGTTTCCATTTCAATATTGAATGTTGTCTTGACACATAACACATATCAGAGAATAGGTCACTGCAACAGATGCATGGGTAAATAAAATCAGGATAACCATGACAAACCATATATTCAATATATATCCCATTTAGCAGACGCTTTTGTCCAAAGCGACTTACAAGTCGGCTGGGGCCACTACTTTTACATATGGGTGGCCCCAGCGGGAATCGAACCCACGACGCTTGGCGCTTGGCGTTGCAAGCGCCATGCTCTACCGACTGAGCCACACAGGACCCGAGCAACTAAAACGTTCCTCATGAACGCAACAAGTGTCCCACAAGGAATAAGGAATATAAAAAATAAAAAAGAGGATAGCTACTTCACTTGCTTTTGTATGTTATTCCTTTTTGGCAAAAATACGCAAGGGCAATAGGGTGTTGAACAACAAAACATTTCAGCACCACTATCGTGGAAAGCGACCAGCTGGGAGTGGCAGGCTAATGCGCTGGTATATGAGCCCGCTACTTCTGGTGTGAGATCATATGACAGCCAACAAATCTCTTACTGCCAAAAACATAATTTACAAATTCACACTACCATTTTGGTAAATTAAAACAATTACCTGAAATACTTCCAAAAGCAATGAGAATAGTCCAAATAATTGGAGAACTCAAGCATATCCCACTCGTTGAATCCACGTATATTCAATGGCATTACGTTGAACCAAAGTGGAATAGAATTTGAATTAACGTCCGTGCCCAGTAGGATGTAACGGGGGTCAGCGTGCTGCTAACAAATTAGTTTCCTCTACCTTTCGACTGCTCATACTGTGCTCGAACCAGTGGTCCTCTGCTTCGCAACACACGTGACAAATCTTATCAACAACGTTCCAACGGGTTACTGTACCAATTGGATGGCTCTGTAAGGAACATTTCAAGCTAGCTGTGGAGTGAGCTTACGGTACGTGCTTAACTCTGTAACACATACTGTACACTATCAGCACAAGACCACGTGAATTGTCAACACTGGGTAGAGGAGAATTAAGAATGAAATGTTAGTTTTCAACTTCTTACCTCTCCAGAAGCCCTCCTCCTGTGTTCAGGTAGCACTAGAGTATTCCCATTGCTGCCCGGGACTGTAGAACCTATACTCATTCTGGGTCCAACTAACATGTACCGTTTGTCTCCGGATCTGTACTGGATGCTGTGGCACAGTGTCCCGTCGTTATTCACATCTTGTAAATACTTGGAGGAATAGTCTGTGGGTTTGGAGCACTGCATTACAATCAACACGATGATGCTGATGATAAAAAGCGTTGAAACTGACCCCAAAGTAATGATCAAATAAAATGTAACGCTGTTCTCCTCCTCGTCTTTTACTGAACTTTTCACATCAGAAGCTGCAAAAGCCTCTTTGGGCTCCACAACCTTGATAATCACAGTAGCTGTTGCTGACAGTGAAACGTTCCCATTGTCTTTTACCAGTATGACCAGTTTATTCACAGCCTCGTCTGTCTCTGTGAATGACCGAAGTGTCCTTATCTGTCCTGTATAGCGGTCCAAAGCAAAGAGACTGTGGTCAGTAACTTCCTGCAGTGAAAATAATAACCAGCCGTTATATCCTATATCAGCGTCATAGGCTCTCACTTTAGTCACCAAATGGCCTGCGTTCACATTGCGGGGAATCTCCTCCACACCTTCAGCAGAACCGTTAGCGCTGACTGGATACAAGATCACTGGAGCGTTGTCGTTCTGATCCAGAATGAACACGTTCACTGTGACGTTACTGCTTAGTAACGGAGTTCCAGAGTCTGTAGCTACAACTTGGAAATGGAATGTTTTTAAAGTTTCAAAGTCAAAACTTTTTAGCGCCAGTATGTTCCCATTTTCAGAATTTATGTTGAGAAAGGACGCCCATTTGTTTTCCTCGCCACCATCTCTCAAGATATGATATGAAATAAGTGCGTTTTCATTCATGTCAGGATCTGACGCACTCACGGAAAATACTGAGGTGCCGGGGATGTTATTCTCAGTGACATAGAAAGTATAGGGACTCAGTGAAAACTCTGGACTGTTGTCATTCACATCTGATACAACAACGCTGATAGTCTTTATAGATGACAAGGACGGTTCCCCTGCGTCTTTGGCTACTATTGTTAGATCATATTCAGTCTCTTTCTCCCTATCTAGTGGTGACTTGGTGACTACAGAATACATGTTATCTTGTAAAGAGGGAATTAGTTTGAAAGGTACATCTTCAAGTAGCGAGCAAAGAACTTTGCCTTTGAGACCAGAGTCCAAATCATTAACACTGATCAGTGCTACAGTAGTTCCGGGTTTGGAATCCTCACGGATTGCGTTCGAGAAAGATGTCACCTCAATCTCCGGTGCATTGTCATTAACGTCAATTACATTGATAATAATAGTTTTGTCAGTTGTCAAAGGAGCTGTCCCCTTGTCTGATGCCTGAATATCAATCTCAAAGCTGTTATTTTCCTCGAAATTAATAACACCCTTTACAATTATTTCCCCGGTAATGCAGTCTAAATCAAAACGTTTCCGTACTCTACCGCCCACGTCGTTGGCGAAAGCATACATTATTTCGCCATTTGAACCTTCGTCCAAATCAGTCGCGTTCATCTGTATGACTGTTGTGCCTAAAGGGGCATTTTCATTCAGCGTTACAGAGTATACCTCCTTAGTAAAGACAGGGCTGTTATCGTTTACGTCTAATACATCTACAGTTATTCTCATGTCTCCAGATCTAGGAGGTTTACCTCCATCAATAGCCGTGAGCAATAATCTATGGCTCCGTATGGCCTCTCTATCTAACGCCTTCTGTAAAATCAAAGTAGGGGTTTTGCGGTCCTCACCTCGATCTTTAACTTCCAGACGGAAATGATCATTGGGGCTGAGTTTATACTGTTGAATAGAATAAATGCCTCCATCTCGATCATGAGCAGCATTAAGCTGAAATCTCGCCCCAGGTACCGCAGATTCTGAAATCTCTAACCTTTTCTCTTTCTCGGGAAAGATGGGAGAATGGTCGTTAACATCTAACACCTCCACAGCAACATAATGGATCTCCAGCGGGTTCTCTAGAACGGTTTTCAGGTTGATTAAACACACGCTGCTCCGTTCGCACACCTCCTCTCTGTCTATTTTTCGGTTCACATACAAGATGCCGTCATTCTGGTTTACCTGGAAAAGAGGATCAGTCGAGCCAGATACGATTCGAAATCCCCTTTCCTTCAATGTGCTTAGCTCTATACCCAAATCCTTAGCTATATTCCCAACGATAGTTCCTTCCTTAAGCTCTTCAGAGATGGAGTATCTTATCTGTGCAGAACCTCCGCTCCAAAAGAGGACCAAAGCAACCATGAACACAACCCATTGCCGTCCCTCCAGCCATGCCCCGCATCCTCTTTGTTCCATGTTTTCAAGATAAATAACAATAATCCACAGCACTTCCACTATTCCTTCATGGTGACAGTTGTCTATCCATTATATTCGGATAGGACCAAAGCTCGTTATCAAGAGTGTTTTCAGAATATATCATTGAAATCTTATTCTCCCCACGAAGCTCACGACTGTGTTCATCCAGCGACTGAATAAGATACGAAACCAACAAGGGGGCGGACTCAAAAGTATGACGAGAGGATGTCAACCCGGAGCGGTATTCTAGTTGTGTACTGACACCATGCGATTCTATCTCAGAGTGCACTATCGTTCAAGCTTATTCATGGTATATAGTAAAAATACAAATCGCATAAAACCGTACTGAAAAAGTTGTGTGGATTAAGAAAGTCGGAATGCAGAGGTCGACACACCATGATGCATAGCCTGGGACACCATTTACTGGAGTGTGTAACAAGCGTCCCACCCCGACTGAAGTCAATATTGAAATATATTTATAGAAATGAAGAGCATATCTACTTGACATGCATGTAGGCGTATATGTCATCACTTTTTGGCAGACCTTCACCAGACACTCATCGCGTTGAAATCAACAGCATTTCAGCACTATTGTAGTGGACTATGACCAGTGGTTTGGACCGATTTACAAGTTCTCTCTCTGAAAAATGTAGTTCATTTAATACTATTGTCATAAGGTTCCATGACTTTGTCCATGCAGGGCATCTGAACACACAAAATACATTTTGGATGATTTTAATAACATTTTGGGTGTTTTATTCAACTTTTGTAAACCTGTGGTGTTCCCGGGAAAAATTACATTAGAATGTAATGGGTGATACTACAATTAGTGTATAAAATTGAGTTCAGGCACATGCCCATTCATCAGATGGACACACTTCCCCTCCCAGACCCCCACATGCATGTGTATCTGAGCACACACACACACACACACACACACACACACACACACACACACACACACACACACACACACACACACACACACACACACACACACACACACACACACACACACACACACACACACACACACACACACACACACACACCTCGCTCCTCTTGGCTTCCATGGCAACCCCCACGATGTCACGTTCTGACCATCGTTCGTGTGTGTTTTCCTTGTTTTAGTGTTGGTCAGGACGTGAGCTGGGTGGGCATTCTATGTTGTGTGTCTGGTTTGTCCATTTCTATGTTAGGCCTGATATGGTTCTCAATCAGAGGCAAGTGTTAGTCATTGTCTCTGATTGGGAACCATATTTAGGTAGCCTGTTTTGTGTTGGGTTTGGTGGGTGATTGTTCCTGTCTTTGTGTTTGTGGCACCAGATAGGACTGTTTTGGTTATTGCACGTTTCTTGTTTTGTAGATTGTCGTACTTTCATCTTTATTAAAGATGCACAAAACTCACCACACTGCATTTTGGTCCGCCTCTCTTTCCCCACAAGAAAACCATTACAGGATCACCCACCAACCAAGGACCAAGCAGCGTGGTAAACAGAGGCAGCAGGAGAAGCGACAGGTGCAGCAGGAGCAGCAGCAGCAGAAGCAGCAGCAGCAGAAGCAGCAGCAGGAGAAGCAGCAGCAGCAGGAGCAACAGCAGCAGCAGCAGTGGGAGAGGCTGCACTATTTGGAAGAATGGACTTGGGAGGAGATCCTTGACGGGAAAGGACCCTGGGCAGAGCCAGGGGAATATTGCCGCCCCAAAGCCGAGCTGGAGGCAGCGAAGGCAGAGAGGCGGCATTATGAGGAGCTAGCACGGCAGAGCGGCTGGAAGCCCGAGAGGCAGCCCCAAAAATTTATTGGGGGAGGCACAGGGAGAGTGTGGCAGAGTCAGGAGTCAGACCTGAGCCAACTCCCCCTGTTTACCGCAAGGAGCCATGGATGGAATTGGAGCTGTCGGTGAAGCTGAGGGCTGAGTCTGAGAGTGTTGAGGATGTATTGGACAGAGTAGAAAGAAAGCTGTTGGTTTGGTATAGTATGCACGGCATTCGCCCTGAGGAGCGTGTCAGCTGTCCGATGCCACCTGTGTCAGTTCCTCGTACTCAGCCTGAAACGTGTGTTGGAGTTCCGGGGGATTTGATGCCGGCTATACACACCAGGTCTCCAGTACACCTTCACAACCCGGTGTATCCTATTCCTTGCACTCACCCGGAGGTGGGTGTCCCCGGCCCGGTACCACCAGTGCCGGCTCCCCGCACCAGGCTGTCTCTCCGTCCCATCAACACAGGTGCTCCCACCTGTCCGGCGCTACCAGAGTTTCCGCCCCTCAGTCAAGAGGCGCCAGAGCTCCTCAGTCCAGCACTGCCAGAGCCTTCCTGTCCAGCGCCGCCTGAGCCACCAGTCTGCCCAGAGCCGCCAGTCTGCCCAGCGCCGCCAGTCTGCCCAGCGCCGCCAGTCTGACCAGTGCCGCCAGTCTGCCCAGCGCCGCCAGTCTGCCCAGCGCCGCCAGTGCCGCCATTCTGCCCAGCGCCGCCAGTCTGCCCAGTGCAGCCAGTCTGCCCAGCGCCGCCAGTGCCGCCAGTCTGCCCAGCGCCGCCAGATCCGCCATTCAGCCAGGATCTGCCAGAACTGCCATTCAGCCAGGATCCGCCATTCAGCCAGGATCCACCAGAACTGCCAGTCAGCCAGGATCCACCATTCAGCCAGGATCCGCCATTCAGCCAGGATCCGCTAGTCAGCCAGGATCTGCCATTCAGCCAGGATCCGCCATTTAGCCAGGATCTGCCAGAACTGCCATTCAGCCAGGATCTGCCATTCAGCCAGGATCTGCCATTCAGCCAGGATCCGCCATTCAGCCAGGATCTGCCAGAACTGCCTGTCAGCCAGGATCCGCCATTCAGCCAGGATCTTCCAGATCCGCCAGTCAGCCAGGATCCACCATTCAGCCAGGATCCGCCATTCAGCCAGGATCCGCTAGTCAGCCAGGATCTGCCATTCAGCCAGGATCCGCCATTCAGCCAGGATCCGCCAGAACTGCCAGTCAGCCAGGATCTGCCATTCAGCCAGGATCCGCCATTCAGCCAGGATCTGCCAGAACTGCCAGTCAGCCAGGATCCGCCAGTCAGCCAGGATCTGCCGGAACCTCCAGTCAGCCAGGATCTGCCGGAACCGCCAGTCAGCCAGGATCTGACGGAACCGCCAGCCAGCCAGGATCTGCCGGAACCACCTGAGCTTCCTCAGTCCCGAGCTGCCCCTCAGTCCCGAGCTGCCCCTCAGTCCGGAGCTGCCCCTCAGTCCAGTGTGGCCCGTTGTTAGGGTTCCTAGGCCAAGGTTAGCGGCGAGGGTTGCCACTCAAGGGACGCTAAGGAGGGGGACTAAGACAATTATGGAGTGGGGTCCACGTCCAGCGCCAGAGCCGCCACCACCACCGCGGATAGATGCCCACCCAGACCCTCCCCTATAGGTTTAGGTTGTGCGTTCGGAGTCCGCACCTTGGGGGGTACTGTCACGTTCTGACCATCGTTCGTGTGTGTTTTCCTTGTTTAGTGTTGGTCAGGACGTGAGCTGGGTGGGCATTCTATGTTGTGTGTCTGGTTTGTCCATTTCTATGTTAGGCCTGATATGGTTCTCAATCAGAGGCAGGTGTTAGTCATTGTCTCTGATTGGGAACCATATTTAGGTAGCCTGTTTTGTGTTGGATTTGGTGGGTGATTGTTCCTGTCTTTGTGTTTGTGGCACCAGATAGGACTGTTTTGGTTATTGCACGTTTCTTGTTTTGTAGATTGTCGTACTTTCATCTTTATTAAAGATGCACAAAACTAACCACGCTGCATTTTGGTCCGCCTCTCTTTCCCCACAAGAAAACCATTACACACGGGAACCTTTCCCCAATAGAATCTTTCCCCCACGGGAACCACACCTATTGGCATTCTCACAAACAATCGCAACATTGTTTCAATAATATATAAAACTTTTCTTGCAGCTCTGGTATATAAAGCTTTTTTGAGGCCTTGCTCACAATTAATTCTGTGGCAGCACAATGACCAAACGATATACTGTATGTGAGGCTCTTGATCATATCCTTGATCATGACACTGGTGAGGAGGAGAGAGACCTTGTTAAACTTTGACACGAAGTAGTGTGTGATAAATAGTACAATATGTTTCATCTGAGTATTTGTTATAGTCAAAATAATCCATACATTATGCTTTTTTGATAAAAAGATTGAACACAACATTAGGTAATAGTATATGTATTATTATGGATTTGTAATCAGCAATAATGGGGGCGGTCATTTTGGCCCAGGAACACAGAATTAATTAACATGAAACGAACACAACAGGAGGGTTAACCTTTGGCTGCAAATGAGCCGGCTAGCAACTTTCATGAGTGATGTTGTGAAATCATGTTTCATCTAATATGCTAACCCACAACCATAAACACTACTGGTCAAAACACCTACTCATTAAAGGGTTTTTATATATTTAGACTATTTTCTACATTGTAGAACAATAGTGAAGACATCAAAACTATTAAATAACATAAATGGAATCTTGTAGTAACCAAAAAAAGTGTTAAACAAATCAAAATATATTTTACATTTTAGATTCTTCAAAGTAGCCACCCTCTGCCTTGATGACAGCTTTGCGCACTCTTGGCATTCTCTCAATCAGCTTCACCTGGAATGCTTTTACAACAGTCTTGAAGGAGTTCCCACATATGCTAGAGCGGCCTCCATATTAGCGCCCATACAGAACTTTATTCTTAAAATGTTGGTGATGTAACAATGACCCGCTGTAAACATGCAAAACAATCCAGCGAATTTAACAGATGTTTTTTTTCAATTAGCATTTGGGATAATGTGTATCCAAGTTCTTACTGTGTTGTAGTGTCAACAAACTGCATATCTGCTTTCAGTAGACATCTCCATAGGTTTTGAAAACTATCAGAAATAAACAGCACAGCGCGGAAGTGTCAATTATCACTTAGCGACGTTAATCGATGTTGTAAAGAGGTCAATCGAACTCGACCAAACCAATGGAATTGCCACGGATGTCACACCCTGATCTGTTTCACCTGTCTTGTGCTCGTCTCCACCCCCCACCAGGAGTCTCCCATTTCTTCCCATTATCCCCTGTATTTTTATACCAGTGGTCTCTGTTTGTCTGGTGCCAGTTGGTCTTGTCTCGTCAAGCCTACCTGCGTGTTTTTCCGTACTCCTGTTTTTCTAGTCCCCGTTTTCTTGTCCTCCCGGTTCCGACCTTTTCTGTCTGCCCTGACCCTGAGCCCGCCTGCCATACCATTCTGCCTGCCCTGCCCTTGAGTCTGCCTGCCGTCCTGTACCCATCTGACTCTGACCTAGTTTACAAACTTCTGCCTGTCCTCGACCTGACTCTTGCCGGCCCCTTGTCTATTAATAAATATCAGAGACTCTAACCATCTTTCTCCTGCGTCCGCATTTGCGTCTCGTCCTGTGTCGTTATAATGGAAACGTTTGGGGAATTGCCATGCTCACCAACTTATACAAACAGTAGTTAGCATTTAGCAGTCACTTCTTCTAAACCTGAAAAGGGACAACTTATAAATGTTGTACAGTGAAAACAGCCAAATATATCCATATCAGACTTAAGTAACCACATTGTGGGCCTGTTACAACACATCAATCATAATGGATTTGAGGAATATCTACTTTGTTAGATCAGATTTGTTGAATGTGTGCCAATCTCATCAATGGAAAGGTCTGCATTCCATAGACTCCTTTACCGCATCTATGGAGGAGAAAGTGGCGCTCTTGGAACGTTCAATCCTATTGGCCTAACTCTCTCTATATAGGGCTCTAGGACAACCCTCTTAATCGACAACATAACATTTGCAGCCCACTATCAGCCTGAAAACATAATCCTGGCACGTTTTTACAAAAAGGTCAACTGTCAGGCAGCTGAAGTTTTTCTCAATACATTGCAGTCAATGGGAAAAGATGTGTCACAGGGTTGACGCTTTCTCAGTATATAGCAGTCAATAGGAAAAGAAGAGTGTCACAGGGTTTATGTTTTTCACAGTACATTGCAGTCAATGGGAAAAGATGAGTGTCCCAGGGTTTATGTTTTTCACAGTACATTGCAGTCAATGGGAAAGGATGAGTGTCAAAGGGTTGATTTTTTTCTCAATATATTTCATTCAGTGAGAAAAGATGACATTTTTCGGAGTAAATTTCCGTCAATTGGAAAAGACGAGTGTCCCAGGATTGATGTTTTTCTCGGTATATTGCCCGTCAATTGGAAAAGATGAGTCTCACAGGGTTGACATTCAATAGAAAAAGATTCCACAGTTGACATTTATGCAAATATATTGCAGTCAATGGGAAAAGATGAGTGTCACAGGCTTGACGTTTATGTCAACACATAGCAGTCAATGGGAAAAGATAAGCCTCAACCAATTTAATCGTATGTGTCACGACTTCCGCCGAGGTCGGTCCCTCTACTTGTTCGGGCGGTGTTCGGCGGTCGACGTCACCGGTCTTCTAGCCATCGTTGATCCATCTTTCATTTTCCATTGGTTTTGTCTTCATTTTCTACACACCTGGTTTTCATTATCCAATTACATGTTCATGCATTTAACCCTCTGTTTCCCCCATGTTTGTTGTGCGTGATTATTTCTATGTTCAGTTCGATTCATGATGGCTGTTTTTTCGACGGGTGCTGTGTTCACCCGTGCGTAATATTTACCTTTGGTTATTGGTCAAGTGTATTTGTTTACCTTGTGCCTTTGTTTTATTGAGTAAAGTACATTGCTCACTCATTTTGCTCTCCTGCGCCTGACTTCATGCACCAGCTACACTCACCTTCTGACAGAATCACGCACCCAACCATATGGAGTCAGCAGGAGCAGACAACCCCAGATTAGGGGTCGAGGAACGTGTCCAGCAGCATGCGGCCATGTTACAACATCTCAGCATCGCCATGGATCGCGTCCTGCAGAATGTGGACCGTTGGGAGAGAAGAGGAGTTCCTCCAGTGCCTCCACCATCACCACCAAGGACACCACTACTCACCCCTCCTTCACCGACGATTCAGCTCGATCTTCCGAAGGAGCATGATGGGACGGGATGTAATGGGTTCCTACTCCAGCTGGAGCTCTACCTAGCAACCGTCCACCCGGCTCCTTCGGGCCGTGAGAGCGTGTCCGCCCTCGTCTCCTGTCTCTCAGGGAAAGCCCTGGAGTGGGCCAACGCCATATGGGAGGAAGGAGAAGCGGTATTGTTATTCGGTATTCAAAGATTTCACCCGCCGCTTCCGGGCAGTTTTCGACCACTCGCCAGAGGGTAGAGTGGTGGGTGAACGGCTCGTCCAACTTGGGCAGGGGACAAGGTGTGCACAGTAGTACTCTCTTGACTTTCGGAACCTGGCCGCCAGCGTGGGATGGAACGACATGGCACTGATCGATCACTACCGTTGTAGTTTGGAGTTGGGAGTTGGCCTGCAGGGACAACACTCTCACCTTTGACCAGCTGGTGGACCTATCCATCCGGTTGGATAACCTGCTGGCTACCCGCGGACGTCCAGATCGGGGTCTGTCAATTCCATCCCCCAGCACCACAGCTCCTACCCCCATGGAGCTGGGAGGTGATTCACGTAGGGTGACCGGAGGAGGGGCCGGTTCATGCACCATCTGTGGCTGCAGAGGGCACACTGCCGGTCGGTGCTGGAGAGTTTCCCCTGGGAGTCGAGGCAGCAGGCAGGGCACTCTTGTGTCACCCCATGTGAGTCGGCACCAGGCTCACCCAGAGCCCTCTGTTGCACACGTTTGTGTTTTCCCCACATTCCCAGAATAAGGCGCTCATAGATTCAGGCGCTGCTGGGAACTTTATTGACAGATCATTTGCCCTTAGTTTAGGGATCCCTATTGCTTCAGTGGATATGCCCTTCCCAGTTCACGCCCTAGATAGTCGACCATTGGGGTTAGGGATAATTAGGGAGGCCACCGCTCTACTGGGCATGGTGATGCGGGAGGATCGCAAGGAGAAAATCTGTTTTTTTCCTTATTGATTCTCCTGCGTTTTCCATGGTGCTGGGTATACCCTGGTTGGCCTGTCATGACCACACTATTTCGTGGCAACAGAGGGCTCTCACGGGGTGGTGACGAGAGTGCTCGGGGAGGTGTTTAGGGGTTTCCGTCGGTGCGACTTTGGTGGAAAATCCAGACCAGGTCTCCACCATGCGCATCCCCTATGAATATGCCGATTCGGCTCTCGCCTTCTGTAAGAAGAAGGCAACTCAATTACCACCCCATCGACCACCCCATCAAGAGGAGTCATCCCCTGTCACAAGAGGAGATGGCGGCTATGGAAACATATGTCTCCGAATCCGTGGAGCAGGGGTACATTTGGCCCTCCACTTCACCTGCCTCCTCAAGTTTATTTTTTTGTGAAGAAGAAGGATGGAGGTCTGCGCCCATATGACGTGGGGGACCGGGAGTTGTTGACAGGGCTTTTGGTCAGCTGAGGGCTCTGTTTACCTCGGCTCCCGTGCTGGCTCATCCGGATCCCTCTTTGGTGTTCATAGTGGAGGTGGACGCGTCCGAGGCTGGGATAGGAGCTGTGCTCTCTCAGCGCTCGGGTACTCCACCAAAGCTCCGCCCCCTGTGCCTTCTTTTCGAAGAAGCTCCGCCCGGCGGAGCGAAAATATGACGTTGGGGACCGGGAGTTGTTGGCTGTCATCAAGGCTTTGAAGGCGTGGAGACATTGGCTTGAGGGGGCTAAACACCCTTTTCTCATCTGGACTGACCACCGCAATCTGGAGCAATCGGGTGGCGAGGAGACTGAATCCTCGCCAGGCAAATGTGGGTCATGTTTTTTTACCCGTTTTGTTTTCACCCTATCCTACAGGCCAGGCTCCCAGAACATGAAGGCAGATGCACTGTCCCGGATGTATGACACAGAGGAGCGGCCCATGGATCCCACCCCCATACTCCCGGTCTCTTGCCTGGTGGCACTGGTAGTGTGGGAGCTGGACGCGAACATCGAGCGGCCGTTACATACAGAGCCCACTGCCCTCCAATGTCCTGCTCGGCATCTGTTAATTCCGTCTGCTGTTAGCGACACTTTGGTCTATTGGGCCCATACATCACCCTCCTCTGGTCATCCCGGCATCGGTCGGACAGTGCGCTGTCTTAGTGGGAAGTACTGGTGGTCAACTTAAGCTAAGGACGTGAGGGTTTATGTCTGCTCCTGCTCAGTGTGCGCCCAGCGCAAGGCCCCTAGGCACCTGCCCAGAGGGAAGTTACAAGCCCTTCCCGTTCCTTCCTGTTCCACAACGGCCGTGGTCGCACCTGTCGGATCTTCCTCCATCACAGGGCAACACCACGATACTGGTCATTGTGGATCGGTTCTCTAAGTCCTGTCATCTCCTCCCTTTGCCCGGTTTCCCTACGGCCCTACAGACTGCGGAGGCCCTGTTTACACATGTCTTCCGGCACTACGGGGTGCCTGAGGACATAGTATCTGATCGGGGTCTCCAGTTCACGTCAAGGTTCTGGAGGGCGTTCATGGAACGTCTGGGGGTCTCGGTCAGCCTTACCTCGGGTTTTCACCCCGAGAGTAACGGGCAGGTGGAGAGAGTGAACCCAGGATGTGGGTAGGTTTCTGCGGTCCGATTGCCCGGACCGGCCGGGGGAGTGGGTGTTCGTTCATGCCCTGGGCAGAGATGGCCCAGAACTCTCTCCGCCACTCCTCCACTAACCTCCCCCCCTTCCAGTGCATACTGGGGTACCTGCCGGTTCTGGTGCCTTGGCATCAGAGCCAGATCGAGGCTCCTGCGGTGGATGACTGGTTTAGGCACGCTGAAGAGACATGCGACGCCGCTCATGTGCACCTTCAGCGAGCCGTGAGGCACCAGAAAACCTGCACAGATCGCCGCAGCAGTGAGGCCCCGTGTTCGCACCGGGGGACCGGGTCTGGCTCTCGACCCGAAACCTGCCCCTCCGCCTGCCCTGCCGGAAGCTAGGCCCGCGGTTTGTGGGGCCATTCAAAGTCCTGAGGAGACTGAATGAGGTAAGTTACAGGTTTTAGCTTCCCCCCGATTATCGAATTAACCCCTTGTTCCACGTGTCTCTCCTCAGGCCGTTGGTGGCTGGTCCACTCCAGGAGTCTGAGGTGCGGGAGGTTCCTCCGCCCCCTCTGGAAATCGAAGGGGCCCCGGTGTATGCAGTTCAATCCATACTGGATTCGAGGCGTCGGGCGAGGGTCCTTCAGTACCTCGTGGAGTGGGAGGGGTACGGTCCGGAGGAGAGATGCTGGGTGCCAGGAGGACGTGTTAGACCCATCGATGCTGCGGGAGTTCCACCGTCTCCATCCAGATCGCCCTGCGCCTCGCCCTCCCGGGTCGTCCCCGAGGCCGGTGTCGGCGTGCGTCAAGGGAAGGGGGATACTGTCACGATTTCTGCCGAGGTCGGTCCCTCTCCTTGTTCGGGCAGCGTTCGGCGGTCGACGTCACCTGTCTTCTAGCCATCGCTGATCCATCTTTCATTTTCCATTGGTTTTGTCTTTATTTTATACACACCTGGTTTTCATTATCCAATTACATGTTCATGTTTCCTCCATGTTTGTTGTGCGTGATTACTTCTATGTTCAGTTCGGTTAATGAAGGCTGTGTTTTTCGACGGGTGCTGTGTTCACCTGTGAGTAATGTTTATTGGTCAAGTGTATTTGTTTACCTTGTGCCTTTGTTTTTTTGAGTAAAGTACTTTGCTCACTCATTTTGCTCTTCTGCATCTGACTTCATGCACAGGCTACACTCACCTTCTGACAGTATGTCAATAAGACATAAAAAAGTAACTTAATTCGGCGTGAAGGTTATGAAGGGTTAAAAAGGTTTAATCTTCCCAAATTGTACATATTTGTGACCGGGGGACTGTCATGACCCAGCATATGAAATTTCAAGTCAATCGACCCAAAAGCATTTTTTTACCTCAATTGTACACAATGATCTTGCAGTTGAGATGTAATGAGATAAACATCAATCCTGTGAACCTCATATTTTACATTGACTGCAATGTATTGAGAAAAACATGTACCTTTTTATTAAAAAACGTTCCAGGATGACGTGTTCCTGTGATATCATGTTGCCAAAAAAAACATATATGTTTATTTTAACAGGTAAGTTGACTGAGAACACATTCTCATTGGCAGCAACGGCCTGGGGAATAGTTACAGGGGAGAGGAGGGGGGATGAATAAGCCAATTGGAAGCTGGGGATGATGAGGTGACCATCATGGAATAAGGGCCATATTGGAAGTTTAGCCACCACACCTGGGTTAGTACTCTTATGACAAAAGCCATGGGCTCTTTAGTGACCACAATGAGTCATTTGACACATATATACACTATGAAATAATAACATATACAATTTCCAAGCTCAGGGAGAGCACCAGCAAACGGTTAATATTTAGAATCGTATTTAACTTCTTACCTCTCCAGAAGCTCTCCTCCTATGTTCAGGTAACACTAGAGTATTCCCATTGCTGCCCGGGACTATTGTAGAACCTATACTCATTCTGGGTCCAACTAACATGTACCGTTTGTCTCCGGATCTGTACTGAATGCTGTGGCACAGTGTCCCGTCGTTATTCACATCTTGTAAATACTTGGAGGAATAGTCTGTGGTTTTGGAGCACTGCATTACAATCAACACGATGATACTGATGAGAAAAAGTGCTGAAACTGACCCCAAAGCAATGATCAAATAAAATGTAACGCTGTTCTCCTCCTCGTCTTTTACTGAACTTTTTACATCAGAAGCTGCAAAAGCCTCTTTGGGCTCCACAACATTAATAATCAGAGTAGCTGTTGACGAAAGTGAAACGTTCCCATTGTCTTTTACCAGTATGACCAGTTTATGCTCAGCCTCGTCTGTCTCTGTGAATGACCGAAGTGTCCGTATCTGTCCCGTATAGCGGTCCAAAGCAAAGAAGCTGTGGTCAGTAACTTCCTGCAGTGAAAATAATAACCAGCCGTTATATCCTATATCAGCGTCATAGGCTCTCACTTTAGTCACCAAATGGCCTGCGTTCACATTGCGGGGAATCTCCTCCACACCTTCAGCAGAACCGTTAGGGCTGACTGGATACAAGATCACTGGAGCGTTGTCGTTCTGATCCAGAATGAACACGTTTATTGTGACGTTGCTGCATTGTGACGGAGTTCCAGAGTCTGTAGCTACAACTTGGAATTGGAATGTTTTTAAAGTTTCAAAGTCAAAGCTTTTTAGCGCCAGTATGTTCCCATTTTCAGGATTTATGTTTAGAAAAGATACCAATTTGTTCATTTCGCCACCGTCTCTGATAATATGATATGAAATCAGAGCGTTTTCATTTATGTCACGATCTGAGGCAGTCACTGAAAATACTGAGCCTCCTGGGTCGTTATTCTCCGTGACATAGAAAGTATAGGGACTCAGTGAAAACTCTGGACTGTTATCATTCACATCTGATACAACAACGCGGATAGTCTTTATAGATGACAAGGACGGTTCCCCTGCGTCTTTGGCTACTATTGTTAGATCATATTCAGACTGTTTCTCCCTATCTAGTGGTGACTTGGTGACTACAGAGTACATGTTGTCCTGTAATGACGGCGTTAGAGTGAACGGGACGCCCTCACTTATAGAAGACAGAACTTTGCCATTGAGACCAGAGTCCAAGTCATTAACATTGATTAGTGCTACAGTAGTTCCGGGTCTAGAATTCTCGGGGATTGCGTTAGCAAATGATGTCACCTCTATCTCAGGTGCATTGTCATTAACGTCAACTATTTTGATTATAACACTTTTTTCAGTTGTCAATGCAGCTGTCCCCTTGTCTGATGCCTGAATATCAATTTCATATATTTTATTTTCTTCATAATCTATTACTCCTGTTACAATTATTTCACCAGTTTTCGGGTCTAAATCGAAACGTTTTCGCACCTTCCCTTGCACGTCATTGGCAAAATAATAGGTCACTTCACCATTAGAACCCTCGTCCAAATCAGTGGCATTAACCTGTATCACGGTGGTGCCTAAAGGAGCGTTTTCATTCAGCAATACTGAGTATACCTCCTTTGTAAAGACTGGGGCGTTATCGTTAACATCTGATACGTCTACAGTTATTCTAATTTCTCCAGACCTAGGAGGTTTCCCACCGTCAAGGGCTGTGAGAATTAGCTTATGGCTTTTTAAAGCCTCCCTATCCAGTGTTTTTTGTAAAACCAAAATAGGTGTTTTGCGGTCATCACCTCTATCTTTAACTTCCAAGCGGAAATGATCGTTCTGACTGAGTTTATATTGTTGAACTGAATATTGGCCACTGTCTGGGTCGTCTGCAGCGTGCAGCTGAAATCGCGTCCCCTGCAACGCAGATTCTGACATCTCTAACCGTTTCTCTTTCTCTGGAAAGCTGGGAGAATGGTCGTTAACATCTAACACCTCCACCGCGACATAATGAATCTCCAGCGGGTTCTCTAGGACGGTTTTCAGATTGATTAAACACACATTGCTGCGTTCGCACACCTCCTCTCTGTCTATTTTTCGGTTCACATACAAGATGCCGTCATTCTGGTTTACCTGGAAAAGGGACTCGGTCGAGCCAGACACGATTCGAAATCCCCTATCTTTCAAGGCGCTCAGATCAATTCCCAAATCCTTAGCTATATCCCCCACGACAGTTCCTTCCTTAAGCTCTTCAGAGATGGAGTATCTTATCTGAGCTGAAGTCCCGCTCCAAAAGAGAACCAAAGCAACCATGAACACAACCCACTGCCGTCCCTCCAGCCATGCCCCGCATCCTCTTTGTTCCATGTTTTCAAGATAAATAACAATAATCCACAGCACTTCCACTATTCCTTCGCTGGTGACAATTGGCTATTCATTATATAAACAGGCATGACAAAAGCTCATTATCCAATAGTGTTTTCAGAATATATAATTTAAATTTTATTCTCCCCACGAACTCATGACTGTGTTCATCCAGCGACTGAATAAGATACGAAACCAACAAGGGGGCGGACTCACAAGTATGACGAGAGGATGTCAACCCGGAGCGTTATTCTAGTTGTGTACTGACACCATGTGATTATACCTCACATTACACTATAGTTTAAATGTATTAATAGTATTTTGTCACAGTAAATATCGAACAGAAAACCTTACTTAAGAAGTTGTGTGGATTAAGTTCTACATACCATGTGGCATAGCCTGGGACACCATTTACTGACGTATTCAACAAGTGTCCCATCCCGACAGGAATACAGATTGAGCAATATTTGTATAAATAAAGAGGATAGCTACTTGACGTGCATGTACACCACCATCACATGTTGGCAAACATTCACCAGACAAACAGCGCATTGTAATAAATTGCCTTTCAGCACCACAGCCGCGGACAGCGACAAGTACTGCAAGCGTGTGGCTGAGAATGAGCTGGAAAGCTACTTCGATTAGCGATTTTATGAGATCATGTTTCATCCAATAGGCTAACCCTTTTACTAGACAACATAATTTTTGACACATGTATACACTATAAAATAATTATATAGGCAATTTCCAAGCTCAAGCAAAATATATGCCGACGGTTAGTATTTAGAAAAATATTTAACTTCTTACCTCTCCAGAAGCTCTCCTCCTATGTTCTGGTAACACAATAGTATTTCCATTGCTACCCGGAACTATAGTAGAACCTATACTCATTCTGGGTCCAACTAACATGTACTGTTTGTCTCCGGATCTGTACTGAATGCTGTGGCACAGTGTCCCGTCGTTATTCACATCTTGCAAATACTTGGAGGAATAGTCTGTGGGTTTGGAGCACTGCATTACAATCAACACGATGAAGCTAATGAGAAAAAGTGTTGAAACTGACCCCAAAGTAATTATCAAATAAAATGTAACGCTATTCTCCTCTTCATATTTTACTGAACTTTTAACATCAGAAGCAGCAAACGCCTCTTTGGGCTCCACAACGTTGATAATCACAGTAGCTGTTGCTGACAGTGAAACGTTCCCATTGTCTTTTACAAGTATGACCAGTTTATGATCAGCCTCTTCTGTCTCTGTGAATGACCGAAGTGTCCTTATCTGTCCCGTATAGCGGTCCAAAGCAAAGAGACTGTGGTCAGTAACTTCCTGCAGTGAAAATAATAACCAGCCGTTATATCCTATATCAGCGTCATAGGCTCTCACTTTAGTCACCAAATGGCCTGCGTTCACATTGCGGGGAATCTCCTCCACACCTTCAGCGGAACCGTTAGCGCTGACTGGATCCAAGATCAATGGAGGGTTGTCGTTCTGATCCAGAATGAACACGTTGACTGTGACGTTACTGCTTAGTGACGGAGTTCCAGAGTCTGTAGCTAAAACTTGGAAATTGAATGTTTTGGTAGCTTCAAAGTCAAAGCTTTTTAGCGCGTAAATGTTACCATCAGAATTAATATTTAGGTAGGATACAATAGGTGTGTCGCCATCGCCTTTCCAAATGTGATAAGACACACGAGCGTTGTCATCCTGATCTCTGTCTGATGTACTCAATGAAAACAACGACTTGCCTGGAGCATTGTTTTCTGGTACATAGAAAGTATATGGACTCTGGGAAAAGACCGGACTGTTGTCGTTGATGTCTGAGATCTGGACCGTGACAGTTTTGTGGGAAGACAATGATGGGTCTCCTTTATCCGTAGCAGTTATAGTCACTGTGTACATAGGCTCCGACTCTCTGTCCAATCCACTTTTAGTAATCAAAGAATACATATTTTTCTGAAAAGACGGTTTTAATTCGAAAGGGATGTTGTCCGAGAGTGTACATATAACCAAGCCGTTTTCACCAGAGTCCATGTCAGACACACTGATTAGAGCTACAGCTGTACCGGGTCGTGCATCCTCTGGGACTTGACCTGACAGAGACGTAACGTCCATATCAGGTGCGTTGTCATTTACATCTTTCACGTTGATAACCACACTGCAGTGACCTGTCAATGTGACTTGGCCCTTGTCAGATGCCTGCACGTCAATTTCGTAAACACTCTGCTCTTCAAAGTCTACTAACCCCTTGATTGTAATTTCCCCTGTAACCGCATCTATCTCGAAATAATCGAAAGCTCTGTTTTTAAGACTGTTATCAAATGTGTATATAACCTGTCCGTTTGCGCCATCATCTAGATCCGTGGCGTGCAGCCTCAAAACAGAGGTACCTAAGGGAGCATTTTCATCTAAAGTTACCGTATACACCTGTTGTTCAAAGACTGGTGCATTGTCATTAACGTCAATAACAGTTATTGTAATATTAACTGTGCCAGATCTCACTGGCTTACCTCCATCAAACGCAGTCAAAACTAACATCATTTCAAGCTTCTGCTCTCGGTCTAGCGGCTTTTTCAAAATCAAGAAAGGGATTTTATCCTCTCCACGAGTTTTAACATCTAAGTCGAAGTGATCGTTAGGACTGAGAGTGTACTTACGGAGACTATTCACTCCAACATCAGGGTCACGCGCAGCGTCCAGAGGAAAGCGCGTTCCCTGCGATACAAGATTCTCTGCTATTTCCAAGAGCTTTACCTTTTCTGGGAAATTAGGAGAATGATCATTTATGTCTGTAATTTCTACCTCAACATAATGTATTTCCATTGGATTTTCTGCTATGGTTTTTAGATTGAGTAAACACACACTGTTTTTCTCACACAGCTCCTCCCTGTCAATGTTTCTGTTCACATACAACACGCCATTGTCTTGGTTTATCTGCAAAAAACCTTCCTTGGAGCCCGATACAATCCGAAACCTTCGTTCCGCCAGTTTATCCACACTGAACCCCAAATCCTTTGCTACGTCTCCCACATAAGTACCTTCTTTCGACTCCTCCGCGATAGAATAGCGTATTTGACAATAAGCTCCACGGCAAAAGCACAACGAAAATACAAACAACAGCATCGCCCGGAGAGGCGTCGCTCTTCTCTGTCCGTCTACCATTTTGACAAGTCCTGCTATTCTGGAACCATTATAGTCCGCTTTATCCAGAAAAAAATCAAGATGACAAGGTTATCCACCAAACATATCCAAGCAACCTTTCATGTGGCGGGTATTCTCCCTTCCAGAAAGCCAGTGCCCGTTTCACTAGACTCATATGATTTGCAATGAGCCAACACGACAAAGAGAGGGAGGGATTTAAACAAAGTACGTGTTTCTAACACTGAAGAGCAGCGACACCATGCGCGCAACATCACCACGCGCAAGTACTCAAACTAAAACATAAACATGTGACATGTCAAACAGCACTTTGAGCTGTATGGTGTTTCAGCACCACTGTTATGGACATTGATCACTTACAAAATCAGTGATGAGCCGCTGATTTCAATGAGATACCACATGAGAGGAGTAGGGTTGTTTATGCACTAAGGTAAAGTTGGTTTAATATTCACACATTCGGACGTTCAACAGACATTCAACAGACATTCATCAGACATTCGTGAAAAGCCATTTAAAAATGTAAAATCAATATCTAATTCACTGTTTGACACAGAAACATCAAACTAGATATGATTTATTCTATAAATGTCTAGCATACTTTTACAATCGTTTTTTTAGGAAAAATTCCAGTTTTGATTTTATATAAATAAATATAAGATGCCGTTTAAAGCTGTATAAATCTAAACGGTTTTGCTGATTATGACAGAAACATCAAACTAGGTATGATTTATTCTATAAATGTCTAGAAGACTTGTGCAACCTTTGTATTGAGCAGAAATCCCAGTTTTGACTTGATAGAAACGCATAAAATCTCAAATATTGCATTTAAAGATGAAGAAATCAAGAACTAATTCAGTGATTGTCACAGAAAAAAAGTTAAAATATGCATTTATTTGCAATAACTTCAATAACTTCATTTGAAGTGCAATTTGTGCTATGAAGTTAGACCATGTTTATAATCTTTAAGTGCATGCCAAATCAATGTTTGCATTTTTAGTGCAACAGTTCCACATTTTAAAGTAGTTACATGGCAAAAGATTTTTTTTACCCTTTATTTAACTAGGCAAGTCAGTTAAGAACAAATTCTTATTTTCAATGAAGGCCGAGGAACAGTGGGTTAACTGCCTGTTCAGGGGCAGAATGACAGATTTGTACATTGTCAGCTTGGGGATTTGAACTTGCAACCTTTCGGTTATGAGTCCAACGCTCTAACCACTAGGCTAGCCAACCGCCCCAACAGTCATTTATTTATATCTCTCTTATTTAACAGCAAAGAGGCCCCTTCCAATCATTTTCTATTTTGGCTTTGTTCAAGTCCTTCATTGCCATCTCCAGACAAGCTGATTGGTACCATCTCTGGCCCACAGAGCATTCTATCTGCAGTATTAAAAATATAAAACAGGGTTATGTTTATTTACATGTAAATTACTGTTCTGGAATACCCAAATTCTGTTACATGCTTTTGCAATTAGAAACATTTTCAAATTTAATTGGATTTTTGTTCAATTGCTAAATTGACTTTAAATGATATGCATTTGACCACAACCCTGATAGAAGCACACATAACTGGTGATAATCATCCGAATTCTTACTCAAAACAAAGGTTGTAAAGATATGCTAGACATTTATATAATACATCATACCTATTTTAATGTCTCTGTGACAAAACAGTGAATTAGTTATTGATTTATACCGCTTTTAATGGCACATTTTAGATTTTATGTATCTCCATCAAATCAAAACGGAATATTTGATTAAAAACAAAGGATGTAAATGCTAGACATTTATGTTTCTGTGACAATCAATGAATTAGTTATTGATTTTTACCATTTTAAATGGCTTTTGGCGAATGTCTGTTGAATGTCTGATGAATGTCTGTTGAATAACTGTTGAATGTCCGAATGTGTGCATATAAAACCAACTTTACCTCGGTTGTTAATGCCACCTGTGAGAGGAGTAGGGTTGTTAGTGCCACAACCGTACTCCGCCCGAAACAACATATTCGACCTTCTCAAATAAAATGCAGTTCAGACGGAATTTACAAACCGAACAGGACAATAAACTATGCAATTGCTATGCAGTTACAAAACGTATAGTTCTTACCTCTCCAGAAGCTCTGCTAATGCGTTCGCGCAGCACTAGAGGGCTCCCATTGCTGCCCGGGACAGTAGTATAATCTTTAATCCAACAAAAAATCCACAGTACGCCTCTATTATCAACGACTCTTACCCATTACATTCCAATATATGATCACTGCTCATTATTCTAAAAAACAACAACATTTTAGTTGCATTCAATTGTGTTCTAAATCTCTCCTCACAGCTCGCGACCTTTGTCTGCTAGATGCGAAATTACAAACCAACCAAGCGGAGGAATCAAAGGTGTGACGTGGAGATTTCTTTCAAGAGTATAATTCCAGTTTAATCACTGACACCGTGCGATTCTACCACACATTGTATGGTGGTGCACAGCACATTGGCTATGCCAGCACCCGTAACAGTTTAGGCACAAACATACAGAGACAAACAATCATTCATTTAAATTGTGTGTAGGGGTTTGTGTAGGGTATTAGAGGCTCGTAGTATCTACCAGCAACTGATAGAGAATTACAAAAATGTAAAACAAAGCACATTGCATAGATTCAATGTTATATTGTCTTTTGAAGAGCCGCAATGCAACAGCGTTTCTGCACCACGCAAATGGACAGCGATACATCACTAGTGCATTACTCTGCATTGCAGAAACACACAACTCAAAGGCGATGCAACTTTGAGATCACACTTGAATTGATTTAGGATGCCCCACACATCATATTCTGTAACAAATTGGTGATATTAAAAGGACACTTAGAGAACGACAAAAAACGAATGCAATTACAATTCCCTTCAAACTGTCGTGGATAACATAACGAAAACACCTGAACAAACCCCTAAACAGCAAAGCAAGTTCCAAAATAGCCACGTTCATATGCTTGAATTGAGACAATGAAGGTATGCACTGTACAGTACAGGCCACATAGTTTATGAGGACCATACACGATGTGTAACTTGAATAATAACTTGGTAATCTCCTCACCTCTCCAGAAGCTCTCATCATGTGTTCGGGAAGAACTAGAGTGTTTCCATTGCTTCCCGGGACAATAGTAGAACCTATACTCATTCTGGGTCCAACTAACATGTACCTTTTGTCTCCGGATCTGTACTGAATGCTGTGGCACAGTGTCCCGTCGTAATTCACATCTTGTAAATACTTGGAGGAATAGTCTGTGGGTTTGGAGCACTGCATTACAATCAACACGATGATACTGATGAGAAAAAGCGTTGAAACTGACCCCAAAGTAATGATCAAATAAAATGTAACGCTGTTCTCCTCCTCGTCTTTTACTGAACTTTTAACATCAGAAGCTGCAAAAGCCTCTTTGGGCTCCACAACCTTGATAATCACAGTAGCTGTTGCTGACAGTGAAACGTTCCCATTGTCTTTTACCAGTATGACCAGTTTATGCTCAGCCTCGTCTGTCTCTGTGAATGACCGAAGTGTCCTTATCTGTCCCGTATAGCGGTCCAAAGCAAAGAGACTGTGGTCAGTAACTTCCTGTAGCGAAAATAATAACCAGCCGTTATATCCTATATCAGCGTCATAGGCTCTCACTTTAGTCACCAAATGGCCTGCGTTCACATTGCGGGGAATCTCCTCAACACCTTCAGCGGAACTGTTACCGCTGACTGGATACAAGATCACTGGAGCGTTGTCGTTCTGATCCAGAATGAACACGTTTATTGTGACGTTGCTGCTTTGTGACGGAGTTCCAGAGTCTGTAGCTACAACTTGAAAATTGAATGCTTTTAAAGTTTCAAAGTCAAAGCTTTTTAGCGCCAATATATTCCCATTTTCAGAATTAATATTAAGAAAATATGCCCATTTGTTCTCATCGTCGATGCCTCTTGGAATATGATATGAAATCAGTGCGTTTTCATTTATGTCGCGATCTGAGGCACTCACTGAAAATACTGAGCCTCCTGGGTCGTTATTCTCAAGGACATAGAAAGTATAGGGGCTCAGTGAAAACTCTGGACTGTTATCATTCATATCTGATACAACAACGCTGATAGTCGTTACAGCTGACAAGACAGGCTGGCCTGAGTCTTTAGCTAAAATTATAACGTCATAATGAGCCTGTTTCTCTCTATCCAGCTGTGACTTGGTGACGACAGAATATATGTTATCCTGTAAAGACGGCATTAGTTTAAAAGGGACGTCCTCGTCATTTATAGAGCAGATCACTTTCCCATTGAGACCAGAGTCCATATCATTAACACTGATTAATGCGACAGTAGTTCCGGGTCTACAATCCTCGGGAATGGCGCTGGAAAAGGACGTCACCTCTATCTCGGGTTCATTGTCGTTAACATCAACTATCTTTATGATCACACTTTTGTCTGTTGTTAGTGGAGCAGCTCCTTGATCGGACGCTTGTATGTCAATCTCATAGCTATCTTGTTTCTCAAAATCGATTTGCCCTCGAACCGTTATTTTACCCGTTTTGGCATCTAAATCAAAAAGCTTCTGTATGTTGCTGTTCACGTCATTACCGAATAAGTATATTACCTGTCCGTTGACACCGTCATCTAAATCAGTGGCGTTCACCTGAATAACCGTTGTGCCGAAGGGAGAGTTTTCATTCAACATGACAGAGTAAACATCTTTAGTGAATAGAGGTGTGTTGTCATTAACATCCAAAACATCTACAGTTATTTCAATAGTTCCAGATCTCGGGGGTTTTCCACCATCAATGGCAGTGAGGAGTAATTTATGGCTTCTTACGGCTTCTCTATCTAGTTGCTTTCGTAAAATCAAAAACGGCATCTTACCATCTTTACCTCGGTCTCTGACCTCAACACGGAAATGTTCACTGTGACTGAATTTATATTGTTGAACAGAGAATTGGCCACCATCCCAGTCGCGCGCAGCTGGGAGCTGAAATCGCGCACCCGGTAATGCAGATTCTGAAATCTCTAAACGTTTTTCTTTCTCTGGAAAACTGGGAGAATGGTCGTTAACGTCTACCACCTCAACAGCAACATAATGGATCTCCAGCGGGTTCTCTAGAACGGTTTTCAGGTTTATTAAACACACGCTGCTCCGTTCGCACACCGCCTCTCGGTCTATTTTTCGATTCACATACAAGATGCCGTCATTCTGGTTTACCTGGAAAAGGGGCTCGGTGGAGCCAGAAACGATTCGAAATCCCCTTTCAGTCAAGGTACTCAGATCTATTCCCAAATCCTTAGCTATATTCCCCACGACAGTTCCTGCCTTAACCTCTTCAGAGATGGAGTATTTTATTTGAGCTGAAGTCCCGCTCCAAAAGAGAGCCAAAGCAACCATGAACACAACCCACTGCCGTCCCTCCAGCCATGCCCCGCATCCTCTTTGTTCCATGTTTTCAAGTTAAATAACAATAATCCACAGCACTTCCACTATTCCTTCATGGTGACAGTTGTCTATCCAATGCACAAACAAATATGTCCAACGCTCATTATCCAAAAGTGTTTTCAGAATGTAAACTTGAGATTTTATTCTTCTCATTAAGATCACGACTGTACTCCTCCAGCGACTGAATAAGATACGAAACCAACAAGGGGGCGGACTCAAAAGTATGACGAGAGGATGTCAACCCGGAGCGGTATTCTAGTTGTGTACTGACACCATGTGATTATACCTCACATTACAATATAGATCAAAATTATTAATAGTATTTTGTCACAGAAAATATCGAACAGAAAATCTTACTCAAGAAGTTGTGTGGATTAAGATAGTAAGGATACAGTTACCTGGGATCTGCGTACCATGATGCATAGCCAGGGATACCATTTACTGACGTTTTCAACAAGTGTCCCACCCAGACAGAAATAAAGATTGAGAAATATTTGTTTAAATAAAGAGGATAGCTACTTGAGGTGCATGTATACCACAATCACATGTTGGCAAAATCTCCCCAGACAAACAGCCATTGAACAAAATGGCGTTTCAACACCACAGCCGTGGACAGCGACAAGCACTGAAAGCATGTGGCTGCGAAAGAGCCGGCAAGCTACTTCGATGAAGCGATGTTATGAGATCATGTTTCATCCAATATACTTACCCTTTAACTAAACAACATTTTATCTGACACATTTATACACCATTAAATAATATTATAGGCAGATTCCAATGTCAGGGACAGCATCAGCAAACTATTAGTACATAGAAAAGTATTTAACTTCTTACCTCTCCAGAAGCCCTTATCCTGTGTTCAGGTAGCACTAGAGTATTTCCATTGCTGCCCGGGACAATAGTAGAACCTATACTCATTCTGGGTCCAACTAACATGTACCGATTGTCTCCGGATCTGTACTGGATGCTGTGGCACAGTGTCCCGTCGTAATTCACATCTTGTAAATACTTAGAGGAATAGTCTGGGGTTTTTGAGCACTGCATTACAATCAACACGATGATACTGATGAGAAAAAGCAATATAACTGATCCCAAAATTATGATCAAATAAAATGTAACGCTGTTCTCCTCCTCGTATTTTACTGCGCTTTTAACATCAGAAGCAGCAAAAGCCTCTTTGGGCTCCACAACGTTGATAATCACAGTAGCTGTTGCTGACAGTGAAACGTTCCCGTTGTCTTTTACCAGTATGACCAGTTTATGCTCAGTCTCTTCTGTCTCCGTGAATGACCGAATAGTCGTTATCTGTCCCGTATAGCGGTCCAAAGCAAAGAGACTGTGGTCAGTAACTTCCTGCAGTGAAAATAATAACCAGCCGTTATATCCTATATCAGCGTCATAGGCTCTCACTTTAGTCACCAAATGGCCTGCGTTCACATTGCGGGGAATCTCCTCCACACCTTCAGCGGAACCGTTAGTGCTGACTGGATACAAGATCACTGGAGCGTTGTCATTCTGATCCAGAATGAACACGTTGACTGTGACGTTACTGCTTAGTGACGGAGTTCCAGAGTCTGTAGCTACAACTTGGAATTGGAATGTTTTGGTAACTTCAAAGTCAAAGCTTTTTAGCGCGTAAATGTTACCATCAGAATTAATATTTAGGTAGGATTCAATAGGTGTGTCACCATCGCCTTTCCAAATGTGATAAGACACACGAGCGTTGTCATCCTGATCTCTGTCTGATGTACTCAATGAAAACAACGACTTGCCTGGAGCATTGTTTTCTGGTACATAGAAAGTATATGGACTCTGGGAAAAGACCGGACGGTTGTCGTTGATGTCTGAGATCTGGACCGTGACAGTTTTGTGGGAAGACAATGATGGGTCTCCTTTATCCGTAGCAGTTATAGTCACTGTGTACATAGGCTCCGACTCTCTGTCCAATCCACTTTTAGTAATCAAAGAATACATATTTTTCTGAAAAGACGGTTTTAATTCGAAAGGGATGTTGTCCGAGAGTGTACATATAACCAAGCCGTTTTCACCAGAGTCCATGTCAGACACACTGATTAGAGCTACAGCTGTACCGGGTCGTGCATCCTCTGGTACTTGACCTGACAGAGACGTAACGTCCATCTCAGGTACGTTGTCATTTACATCTTTCACGTTGATAACGACACTGCAGTGACCTGTCAATGTGACTTGGCCCTTGTCAGATGCCTGCACGTCAATTTCGTAAACACTCTGCTCTTCAAAGTCTACTAACCCCTTGATTGTAATTTCCCCTGTAATCGCATCTATCTCGAAATAATCGAAAGCTCTGTTTTTAAGACTGTTATCAAAGGTGTATATAACCTGTCCGTTTGCACCATCATCTCGATCCGTGGCGTGCAGCCTCAAAACAGAGGTACCCAAGGGAGCATTTTCATCTAATGTTAATGTATACACCTGTCGGTCGAAAACGGGAACATTATCATTCATATCGATAACTTTTACGGTTATATTGACAGAGCCAGATCTCTCTGGTTTACCCCCGTCATACGCAGTCAATGTTAACAATATTTCAGACATCTGTTCTCGGTCTAGCGGCTTTTTCAATATCAAAAAGGGGATTTTATCCTCGCCGCGAGTTTTAACATCTAACTCGAAGTTCTCGTTTGTACTGAGAGTGTACTTACGGAGACTGTTCGCTCCAACATCAGGGTCACGCGCAGCGTCCAGAGGAAAGCGCGTCCCCTGGAGCATAACGCTCTCGGATATTTCCAAATGTTTCACCTTTTCCGGGAATTTGGGAGAATGATCATTAATATCTGTAATTTCTACCTCAACATAGTGTATTTCCAACGGATTCTCGGCCACGGTTTTTAGGTTTATCAAGCACACAATGCTTTTCTCACACAGCTCCTCTCTGTCGATGGTTCTGTCCACATACAACACTCCATTGTCTTGGTTTATTTGCAAAAAACCTTCCTTGGAGCCCGATACAATCCGAAACCTTCGTTCCGCCAGTTTATCCACACTGAACCCCAAATCCTTTGCTACGTCTCCCACATAAGTACCTTCTTTCGACTCCTCCGCGATAGAATAGCGTATTTGACAATAAGCTCCACGGCAAAAGCACAACGAAAATACAAACAACAGCATCGCCCGGAGAGGCGCCGCTCTTCTCTGTCCGTCTACCATTTTGACAAGTCCTGCTATTCTGGAACCATTATAGTCCGCTTTATCCAGAAAAAAATCAAGGTGACAAGATTATCCACAAAACATATCCAAGCAACCTTTCATGTGGTGGTTATTCTCCCTTCCAGAAAGCCAGTGCCCGTTTCACTAGACTCATATGATTTGCAATGAGCCAACACGACAAAGAGAGGGAGGGATATAAACCAAATGCATGTTTCTAACACTGAAGAGCGGCGACACCGTGTGCACAACATTTGCAACAACTCAAACAGCACGTTGAACTGTACAGTGTTTCAGCACCACTGTCGTGGACAGCGATCACTTACAAAAGCAGTGATGCGATACCCCTATGAGAACCCCTCCTAGAGTACGGTTCTTAATGCCACATCCATACTCTGACCGAAGCAACATATTAGACAGAGCAAAATAGAATGCAATTCATTCGGAACATACAAACAGACGAGCTATGCAGTTACAAAACGTATAGTTCTTACCTCTCCAGAAGCTCTGCTCACGTGTTCGGGTATCACTAGAGTATTTCCATTGCTGCCCGGTACAATAGTAGAACCTATACTCATTCTGGGTCCAACTAACATGTACCGATTGTCTCCGGATCTGTACTGGATGCTGTGGCACAGTGTCCCGTCGTAATTCACATCTTGTAAATACTTGGAGGAATAGTCTGTGGGTTTGGAGCACTGCATTACAATCAACACGATGATACTGATGAGAAAAAGCGTTGAAACTGACCCCAAAGTAATGATCAAATAAAATGTAACGCTGTTCTCCTCCTCGTCTTTTACTGAACTTTTAACATCAGAAGCTGCAAAAGCCTCTTTGGGCTCCACAACGTTGATAATCACAGTAGCTGTTGCTGACAGTGAAACGTTCCCATTGTCTTTTACCAGTATGACCAGTTTATGCTCAGCCTCGTCTGTCTCTGTGAATGACCGAAGTGTCCTTATCTGTCCTGTATAGCGGTCCAAAGCAAAGAGACTGTGGTCAGTAACTTCCTGCAGTGAAAATAATAACCAGCCGTTATATCCTATATCAGCGTCATAGGCTCTCACTTTAGTCACCAAATGGCCTGCCTTCACATTACGGGGAATCTCCTCCACACCTTCAGCGGAACCGTTAGTGCTGACTGGATACAAGATCACTGGAGCGTTGTCGTTCTGATCCAGAATGAACACGTTGACTGTGACGTTGGTGCTTAGTGACGGAGTTCCAGAGTCCGTAGCTGCAACTTGGAATTTGAATGTTTTAAGTGTTTCAAAGTCAAAGCTTTTCAGCGCGGAAATATCTCCATTGTCAGAATTTATATTCAGAAAAGATGCCATATCATTATGTGTCCCTTCTCTAACTATGTGATATGAAATCGCAGCATTTTCATTCAAGTCTTTATCAGAAGCGCTTACAGAGAATATAGATGCACCAGGGACGTTATTTTCCACTAAGTACAGCTCAATATGTTTTGGGGAGAATTCTGGGCTATTATCGTTCACATCTGATATCTGGACGCTCAGAGTTTTGAATGTGGACAGAGGAGGCTGACCACAGTCAGTGGCTGTTATTGTGATGTCATAATGGGACACGAGTTCTCGATCTAAGCTTCCCTTTGTGACGATAGAATACACATTCTCCTGAAATGAAGGTTTTAATTCAAATGGTATGTCTTCAGATATAGTAGCAATAACTTTACCATTAATACCGGAATCTTTATCTGTTACACTGATGAGAGAAATAACAGTTCCTGGTTTAGAATCTTCAGACAACGTGTTCGAGAGGGAAGTCACATCTATGTCTGGTTGGTTATCATTAGCATCTCCTATTTTAATAATAACTCTACAATCAACACTTGTTGGAGGTTGTCCCTTATCAGACGCCTGTACATTTAACCTGTAAACCTCGTTTTCTTCAAAATCCACCTGGCCTTTGACTTGAATTTCACCAGTTACGTGATCTAATTCAAAGATTTCATGTGTTTTACGCTTTATAGTTCTGCCTAGTGTGTATTCCACTACTCCATTTTGGCCATCGTCAGCATCTGTGGCGTTTACTCTGATGACAATAGTTCCATTTAGAGCGTTTTCAGGCAATGTTACTGAATATTCGTCTTGAGTGCAGATGGGACGGTTGTCATTTACATCAAGAACTGTAACAGTGATATTCAAGGTGCCTGACTTAGGTGGATTCCCTCCGTCTAGCGCTGCAAGTAATAGCATATGTTTGGTGTTTTGCTCTCTATCCAATGGCTTCTGCAAAATTAAAAATGGTATTTTGTCACCTTCCCCACTATCAATTAACTGTAATTCAAAATGTGCATTTTGACCTAATTTATACGAATGAACAGAATTGAGTCCAACGTCTACGTCTCGCGCAGTCTGGAGTTCGAATCGCGCACCTGGTAATGTATTTTCCGGCATTTCTAGATGCTGATCTTTTTCAGGGAAAACAGGAGAGTGATCATTTATATCCGTTATTTCTACGCTGACGTAGTGTATTTCAAGCGGATTTTCAACTACGAATTTGAGGTTTATCAAGCAAGCATTATTGCCATCACAGAGCACCTCTCTGTCGATATTCTTGTGAACATACAAGACGCCATTGTTCTGATTTACCTGGAAAAGAGCGTCCTTAGATCCAGAAACAATACGAAACCGTCTCTCCACCAGAGTACTAACGTCAAGACCCAAATCCTTAGCAACATTTCCAACAACGGATCCCTCTTTCACCTCCTCTGGAATAGAGTACCTTATCTGTGCTGAAACCTTCTCCCCCAAGCAGAGCAGCAAAGAGAAATTCAGAACAACCCAGCAGTACTCCCATCTGCGCCTTTGTCCTCCGTCTCCCATTGTAAAAACAACCAAACACGATCCCCAAATGAACAATCCTTATGATCGGACGGCCAACTCGTTATGATCCATACTCAAATACATTCTTCAGCAAGAAAACAATACAAAATCATCTCTGTTCAGCATAGCACGTCTTGTTCTGATGTCCGCACCACTCTCCCTGTATGCGTAGAACAAAACAGCCCAGGGATGGGCAAGGCCTATTCTACAAAATACCACGTCAGTCTCCTTGTGTTACACTGACACCCTGCGTACCTAGGTTCTGGTTACCACATCTACGTGAAGATTAAACTGTTAAGAGATTCCATGTGAAGATATGTAAAAACACTGCCACTTATACTTGTAGTACCAGCTAAACAATGTGAAAGGGTGCATGGGAAAAACCAATGGTATTGCCTCGCTAAGACCGAAGCGTATAGGGCAAAAAGAAGAAACATATTTAGGCAACCGTAGTGGATGACTTCACCAACGTAAACCACCCCCCCCCCCCCAATAGAATTCAGCACAACTACAGTGGACAGCTATTTTGTCCCCCGGATATTTTCAAATAACCTTCCCCATTACGCACGAACAAAACATTCCAATAAACATGAGAGCCATTTCAACAAATGACTCATCTTTACTGATATAAGGTAGGACAGAACAAAAAAAACAGACAATATATAATACTTGTGAAAGCTTGAAATAGCAACTCTTAAAACAGCTCTTACCTCTCCAGAAGCCCTCCTCCTGTGTTCGGGTATCACTAGAGTATTCCCATTGCTGCCCGGGACTATAGTAGAACCTATACTCATTCTGGGTCCAACTAACATGTACCGTTTGTCTCCGGATCTGTACTGAATGCTGTGGCACAGTGTCCCGTCGTAATTCACATCTTGTAAATACTTGGAGGAATAGTCTGTGGGTTTGGAGCACTGCATTACAATCAACACGATGATACTGATGAGAAAAAGCGTTGAAACTGACCCCAAAGTAATAGTTAAATGAAATGTAATGCTGTTCTCCTCGTCGTCTTTTACTGCGCTTTTAACATCAGAAGCTACAAAACCCTCTTTGGGCTCCACAACCTTGATAATCACAGTAGCTGTTGCTGACAGTGAAACGTTCCCATTGTCTTTTACCAGTATGACCAGTTTATGCTCAGCCTCGTCTGTCTCTGTGAATGACCGAAGTGTCCGTATCTGTCCTGTATAGCGGTCCAAAGCAAAGAGACTGTGGTCAGTAACTTCCTGCAGTGAAAATAATAACCAGCCGTTATATCCTATATCAGCGTCATAGGCTCTCACTTTAGTCACCAAATGGCCTGGCTTCACATTGCGGGGAATCTCCTCCACACCTTCAGCGGAACCGTTAGCGCTGACTGGATACAAGATCACTGGAGGGTTGTCGTTCTGATCCAGAATGTACACGTTGACTGTGACGTTGCTGCTTAGCGGCGGAGTTCCAGAGTCTGTAGCTACAACTTGAAAATGGAAAGTTTTGAGAATTTCAAAGTCAAAGCTTTTTAGAGCTGAAATATGTCCGTTTTCAGAATTGATGTTCAGAAAAGAAGCCATATCATTCTGCGTCCCTTCACCTCTAACAATGTGATATGAAATCACAGCATTTTCATTCAAGTCTTTATCAGAAGCGCTTACAGAGAATATCGATGCACCAGGGGCGTTATTTTCCACTAAGTACAGCTGAAGAGGGGTTTGGGAGAATTCTGGTCTGTTGTCGTTCACATCTGATATCTGTACACTCAGAGTTTTGAAGGTGGACAGAGGAGGCTGACCAAAATCAGTAGCTGTTATTGTGACGTCAAAATGAGAAAAAAGTTCTCGATTTAAACGCCCCTTTGTGACAAAGGAATAGACATTCTCCTTAAATGACGGTTTTAACTCAAAAGGGAGATTCTCCGATATTTTCAGTAGGACTTTACCGTTGTTACCAGAGTCTTTATCCGTTAAACTAATTAGAGATATGACCGTTCCAGGCTTCGAATCCTCAGATATCATGCTAGACAATGACGTCACCCCTATTTCTGGTTTATTATCATTTACATCCGTTATCGTGATGACAACTCTACAGTCAACTGATAGTGGGGGTTGTCCTTTATCAGAGGCTTGCACCGTTAGTTTGTAAAACTCATTCTCTTCAAAGTCTACTGGACCTATGGCACGAATTTCACCAGTAAGACTGTTCAAATGAAACGTGTCATGAACTTTGCGCTTAATGTTTCGACCAAGTGCATATTCAATTTCGCCATTTTGTCCCTCATCTGTATCAGTGGCGTTTATGGTTAATACAGGTGTTCCAATGGGTGCATTTTCCTGGATTGTTACAGTGTAAAGATCTTTCCCACAAATGGGACGATTGTCGTTTGTATCAAGAATAGTTACTGTGACGTTTATGGTACCTGATCTTGGGGGGTTGCCTCCATCTATAGCTGTCAAAATGAACCAATGCATTGCATTTTGTTCTCTGTCAATGGCCTTCCTTATGATTAAAAATGGAACTTTGTCTTCGTCCCCATTATCAATTAACTCCAATTCAAAATGATCATTACTACTTAACTTGTAAATGCGCACAGAATTCAAACCTACATCTGCATCACGTGCAGTCTGGAGTTCAAAGCGTGTCCCAGGAAGGGTATTTTCTGCTATGTCTAAATGTAGATATTTCTCAGCAAAACTAGGCGAGTGGTCATTTACATCCGTTATTTCTATACCCACATAATGGACTTCTAAGGGGTTTTCAACAACGACTTTTAAGTCTATCGAACACTCGCCATTGCCATCACAGAGCTCCTCTCGATCGATATTCTTACAAACGTACAAGACGCCATTGTTCTGATTTGCCTGGAAAAGAGCTTCATCAGATTCAGAAACAAGACGAAACCGTCTCTCTACCAAAGTACTGACGTCAATACCCAAATCCTTAGCAACATTTCCAACAACGGATCCCTCTTTCACCTCCTCTGGAATAGAGTACCTTATCTGTGCTGAAACCTGCTCTCCGAAGCACAGCAGAAGAGAGAAACGCACAGCAATCCACCAGTACTCCCATCTGCGCCTTTGTCTTCCATCTTCCATCGTTAAACAGAAAAGTAAAGCACAATCCTCAATGAAAAGACACAATCCTAATGATCAGATGACCAACTCATAAAAACCCATAACGAAATTAAATGTTTCAGCACAGAAAAATAATATAATTATTCTCTGACTATCATAGCACGTCCTGTTCTGATGTCTGCACAGCTCTCTCTGCATTTGGGGACAAAACAACCCAGAGAGGGGCAAGGCCTAATATACAAAACACCAGACAGTCAGTCATTCTCCTTGTGTGACACCGACACCATGCGGACCGAGCTACTTCCTTCCACGAGTACACAAGACTCTAGAATGATTGTATATTACTGTATTAGCATCAGCAAAGGTACCTGCACGATATCATTGACACTCGTGGAGAAAAGGTTGAGAGAGAGTAAAGGGACCTGGAACAAGACTAATATGTTCATGGGAAGCATGAATGTAGACGACTGAGAAAGTAGATACAACGCCATTCAAATCAAACAATGCGCTTGTAATTTAACAGCGCCAGGGTGGACAGCTACCGCACCAGAGTTCCGTTCTTAATTATGCACAGAAATGTCGTACAACAACAGAATCACGTACAACAATGAGTCTTGTTGGGACCTGGTTTTGGCAAGTCACACATTAAAAAAAGAGAGATCAGCCTATCTAAACAATAATAAATAAATAAATAAATGTTAAACACGAGCATATCTGCCAACGACACAAATAGGATGTTAACGATTCAGCACCATCGGGGTGGACAGCAACTCCATCATCAGTCATAAAGTCTTTAATTTAAGCACTGGAGACATTCAAATCTCAATCTATATTTGTTCAAAATGAAATGCATAGAAAGCGCTCTTACCTCTCCAGAAGCTCTGCTCCTCTGTTCTGGTAACACTAGAGTATTCCCATTGCTGCCCGGGACTATTGTAGAACCTATACTCATTCTGGGTCCAACTAACATGTACCGATTGTCTCCGGATCTGTACTGGATGCTGTGGCACAGTGTCCCGTCGTAATTCGCATCTTGTAAATACTTGGAGGAATAGTCTGTGGGTTTGGAGCACTGCATTACAATCAACACGATGATACTGATGAGAAAAAACGCTGAAACTGAACCCAAAGTTATGAACAAATAAAATGTAACGCTGTTCTCCTCCTCGTCTTTTACTGAACTTTTAACATCAGAAGCTGCAAAAGCCTCTTTGGGCTCCACAATGTTGATAATCACAGTAGCTGTTGCTGACAGTGAAACGTTCCCATTGTCTTTTACCAGTATAACCAGTTTATGCTCAGCCTCGTCTGTCTCTGTGAATGACCGAAGTGTCCTTATCTGTCCTGTATAGCGGTCCAAAGCAAAGAGACTGTGGTCAGTAACTTCCTGCAGTGAAAATAATAACCAGCCGTTATATCCGATATCAGCGTCATAGGCTCTCACTTTAGTCACCAAATGGCCTGCGTTCACATTGCGGGGAATCTCCTCCACGCCTTCAGCGGAACCGTTAGCGCTGACTGGATACAAGATCACTGGAGGGTTGTCGTTCTGATCCAGAATGAACACGTTCACTGTGACGTTGCTGCTTTTTAACGGAGTTCCAGAGTCTGTAGCTACAACTTGGAATTGGAAAGCTTTCAGAGTTTCAAAGTCAAAGCTTTTCAGTGCGGAGATATGGCCATTATCAGAATTTATATTCAGGAAAGATGCCATATCATTCTGCGTCACTTCTCCTCTAACTATGTGATATGAAATCGCAGCGTTTTCATTCAAGTCTTTATCACACGCGCTTACAGAGAATATAGATGCACCAGGGGCGTTGTTTTCCACTAAGTACAGCTCAAGGGGGTTTTGGGAGAATTCTGGGCTATTATCGTTCACATCTGATATCTGGACGCTCAGAGTTTTGAATGTGGACAGAGGAGGCTGACCACAGTCAGTGGCAGTTATTGTGATGTCATAATGGGACACGAGTTCTCTGTCTAAACGTCCCTTTGTGACTATTGAAAACACATTTTCCTTAAATGAAGGTTTTAATTCAAATGGCACGTTGTCTGTTATTGTAGATATGACATTACCATTTATCCCAGAATCTTTATCTGTCACACTAACTAGAGAAATAACAGTTCCTGGTTTTGAATCTTCAGCTATTGTATTGGAGAGGGATGTTACATCAATCTCTGGTTTATTATCGTTCACATCTACTACCTTTATAATAACTCTACAGTCAACAGTCAGCGGGGGCTGGCCTTTATCAGACGCCTGTACATTTAATCGGTAAACCTCATTTTCCTCAAAGTCAACTTCACCTTTCACTTTAATCTCACCAGTAATGCTGTCCAATTGGAAAATGTCATACACTTTACGTTTCACTGCTCTTCCCAGAGAGTATTCTATCGCTCCATTTACTCCGGCATCAGCATCAGACGCATTAACAGTGGTAACAATTGTGCCAATTGGGGAGTTCTCCTTTAAAGAAGCGGAATATATGTCTTGATTAAAAACAGGTCGATTATCATTGGTGTCTAGAACTATGACAGTTATATTAAGTAAACCGGACTTCGGTGGATTACCTCCATCGACTGCAGTCAACAATAATTCATGCGTGCGATTTTGCTCTCTGTCAAGTGGCTTACTTAAAACTAAAAACAGAAGTTTATCCTCCTCTCCATTGTCTTTCACTTCCAAATCAAAATGATCATTCTGGCTCAACCTGTACACACGGACAGCATTGATTTCAATGTCTAAGTCACGCGCTGTCTGGAGTTCAAAGCGTGCCCCCATGAGGGTATTCTCCGCTATTTGCAAATGTACGTCTTTTTCAGCAAAACTGGGCGAGTGGTCATTAACATCCGTTATTTCTACCCCGATATAGTGAATTTCTAGAGGATTTTCAACAACGATTTTCAGGTCCATCAAGCAAGCGCCATTGCCACCACAGAGCTCCTCTCTGTCCATATTTTTATGAACATACAAGACGCCATTGTTCTGATTTACATGGAAAAGAGCGTCCTTAGATCCAGAAACAATACGAAACCGTCTCTCCGCCAAAGTACTGACGTCAAGACCCAAATCTTTAGCAACATTTCCAACAACGGATCCCTCTTTCACCTCCTCTGGAATAGAGTACTTTATCTGTGCTGAAACCTGCTCTCCGAAGCACAGCAGAAGAGAGAAACGCACAGCAACCCACCAGTACTCCCATCTGCGCATTTGTCCTCTGTCTCCCATCGTTAAACACACAACAAAACACGGTCCTCGACGAAAGAAATACAATCCTACCGCTCAGATTACAAACTCGAAATGATCCATACCGATTCAATGCCTCAGCACCAAAAGGAAGACAGTAATTATCTGTCCAACAGAACAAGTCCTGCTCGTATGTTCGCACTGCTATCGTCTGTGTGGAACAAAACAGAGCAGAGAGGGGCAGGGCCTGACCTATAAAAACAGTCTCCTAGTACGACACCGACACCATGTGGTTCGGTATTCGGTTTTCCATGACCATATGAACTTGTAGTTATTGTCTGTTTTCCAGTTGCCATAACTACGCAGAAGCAATGAAGGAATGAGAACATGTAAAAATAGGAGAGAGAGATGGACTTACACACTTAAGCGAAGATAAATACAGCAAATGAGCTGGTGATCCAGCAACACCGAAGTGGACAGCGACCGCTTCAACAACCTCACTTATATTAAGCACGTTAAAGATATTCCAACGAACCAGAAAAAAATACATAATCGAATGACCAAAAATATACTTTCGTACAGGATATTTCAAATGTTGAAATTCTTAGAAACAGCTCTTACCTCTCCAGAAGCCCTCCTCCTGTGTTCAGGTACCACTAGCGTATTCCCATTGCTGCCCGGGACTATTGTAGAACCTATACTCATTCTGGGTCCAACTAACATGTACCGATTGTCTCCGGATCTGTACTGGATGCTGTGACACAGTGTCCCGTCGTAATTCACATCTTGTAAATACTTGGAGGAATAGTCTGTGGGTTTGGAGCACTGCATTACAATCAACACGATGATGCTGATGATAAAAAGTGTTGAAACTGACCCCAAAGTAATGATCAAATAAAATGTAACGCTGTTCTCCTCCTCGTCTTTTACTGAACTTTTAACATCAGAAGCTGCAAAAGCCTCTTTGGGCTCCACAACCTTGATAATCACAGTAGCTGTTGCTGACAGTGAAACGTTCCCATTGTCTTTTACCAGTATGACCAGTTTATGCTCAGCCTCGTCTGTCTCTGTGAATGACCGAAGTGTCCGTATCTGTCCCGTATAGCGGTCCAAAGCAAAGAGACTGCGGTCAGTAACTTCCTGCAGTGAAAATAATAACCAGCCGTTATATCCTATATCAGCGTCATAGGCTCTCACTTTAGTCACCAAATGGCCTGCGTTCACATTACGGGGAATCTCCTCCACACCTTCAGCAGAACCGTTAGCGCTGACTGGATACAAGATCACTGGAGCGTTGTCGTTCTGATCCAAAATGAAAACGTTTATTGTGACGTTTCTGCTTAGAGACGGAGTCCCAGAGTCTGTAGCTACAACTTGGAATTGGAACGTTTTGAGGGTTTCGAAATTAAAGCTTTTGAGCACGGAAATATGTCCATTATCCGAATTGATGTTGAGGAAAGATGCCACATCATTCAGTGTTCCTTCTCCTCTAACTATGTGATATGAAATCACAGCATTTTCATTTATGTCTTTATCAGTGGCGCTTACAGAGAATATCGATGCACCAGGGGCGTTATTTTCCACTAAGTACAGCTCAAGGGGGGTTTGGGAGAATTCTGGGCTGTTATCATTTACATCTGATATCTGGACTCTCAGAGTTTTGAATGTAGACAGAGGAGGCTGACCACAGTCAGTGGCTGTTATTGTGATGTCATAAACACACACTAGCTCTCGATCTAAACGGTGTTTGGTCACTAAGGAATACATATTATCTTCATATGACGGTTTTAACTCAAACGGTACATTGTTGGAGATGCTACACAAAACTTTACCATTAATATCTGAGTCTTTATCCGTCACACTAATGAGCGAAATAACTGTTCCGGGTTTTGAATCTTCTGAAACGACATTGGACAGTGATGTCACCTCTACTTCTGGTTGGTTATCATTCACATCAATTATCTTTATAATTGCTCTGCATTCCACAGTTAAGGGAGGTTGTCCTTTGTCTGAAGCCTGTACATCGAGTTTATAAACTTCTGTGTCCTCGAAGTCCACCTCACCTTTGACTTTAATTTCTCCAGTTAGGCTATCCAGTTCAAAAATATCATATATTTTAGGCTTTAGGTTTCTGCCTAAAGTGTACTCCAACTCACCGTTTGAACCCTCATCTAGATCAGTGGCATTTACCCTAACAACCACAGTACCAAGTGCGGCATTTTCCCGTAGTCTCACTGAATAGGTGTCTTGACTACAAACAGGACGGTTATCATTCGAATCAAGCACATTAATAGTGACGTTGACCGTCCCTGATCTTTGTGGACTACCTCCATCAACTGCAGTAACAAGTAATCTGTGTTTGGTTTTGAGCTCCCTATCCAAAGCTTTTTTCAAGACTAAGAAAGGTATTTTGTCTTCATCGTCTCTAATCTCAATTTCAAAATGATCGCTCTGACTTAATTTATACAAACGGACAGAGTTTAACTTTATATCTGGATCCCGTGCAGCCTGGATTTGGAAGCGCGTCCCTAGCATGGTATGTTCCGCTATTTCCAAATACTGCTCATTTCCAGGAAAAATTGGAGAGTGATCATTGACGTCGGTGATTTCGACACCTACATAATGAATTTCTAAAGGGTTTTCAACAACCATTTTCAGGTTAATCAAACATGCAATATTGCCATCACAGAGCTCCTCTCTGTCGATATTCTTATGAACATACAAGACGCCATTGTTCTGATTTACGTGGAAAAGAGCGTCCTTAGATCCAGAAACAATACGAAACCGTCTCTCCACCAAAGTACTGACGTCAAGACCCAAATCCTTTGCAACATTTCCAACAACGGATCCCTCTTTCACCTCCTCTGGAATAGAGTACCTTATCTGTGCTGAAACCTTCTCCCCCAAACACAGCAGAAGAGAGAAACGCACAGCAACCCACCAGTACTCCCATCTGCGCCTTTGTCTTCCATCTCCCATCGTTAGACAGAAAAGTAAGCACAATCCTCAATGAAAAAACACAATCCTAATGATCAGATGACCAACTCATGATGATCCATAACGAAATGCAATGTTTCAGCACAGAAAAACAATACAATTATTCTCTGACTATCATAGCACGTCCTGTCCTGATGTCCGCACAGCTCTCTCTGCATTTGGGAACAAAACAACCCAGAAAGGGGCAAGGCCTAATATACACAACACCAGACAGTTAGTCATTCTCCTTGTGTGACACCGACACCATGCGGACCGAACTACTGCTTGCCACGAGTACACAAGGCTCTAGAATGATTAGCATCAGCAAAAGTACCAGCGCAATATAATAGTTACAGGCGTGGGATGAGGAAAGGTTGAGGGGGAGTACATGGAAATGGATTAGGAATAAATGGATTGGATGACTACATATGTAACAGACTGACATAGTAAATACCTCGATTGCAAGGAAAAGCAATTCACTTTGTAAATCAGCACCACAAGAGTGGACAGCAACCGCATGAACGAGTTAATTTCTCCATTACGCACAGAAAATCCGTTTGTAGACAGGGGAATTACACAAATGAGTCTTGTTTGGGCCTGGTCTATGACTCTCCACCTATTTGAGAGAGGTCATCATAACTAATGCATATATAACCCAAAAACAAAAGCAAGACGAATTCAGCACAACCAGGGTCGACAACAACCGCTTCATCATCAGTCACACATTTCATTACGCACGATAAATTCTTAAAAATATCCACCAATATGCTTTCAAAGTATAATGCTTAGAAACAGTTCTTACCTCTCCAGAAGCCCTCCTCCTGTGTTCAGGTAGCACTAGAGTATTCCCATTGCTGCCCGGGACTATAGTAGAACCTATACTCATTCTGGGTCCAACTAACATGTACCGTTTGTCTCCGGATCTGTACTGGATGCTGTGGCACAGTGTCCCGTCGTAATTCGTATCTTGCAAATACTTGGAGGAATTGTCTGGGGGGTTTGAGCACTGCATTACAATCAACACGATGATGCTAACGAGAAAAAGCGCCGAAACTGACCCCAAAGTAATGATCAAATAAAATGTAACGCTGTTCTCCTCCTCGTCTTTTACTGAACTTTTAACATCAGAAGCTGCAAAAGCCTCTTTGGGCTCCACAACCTTGATAATCACAGTAGCTGTTGCTGACAGTGAAACGTTCCCATTGTCTTTTACCAGTATGACCAGTTTATGCTCAGCCTCGTCTGTCTCTGTGAATGACCGAAGTGTCCTTATCTGTCCTGTATAGCGGTCCAAAGCAAAGAGACTGTGGTCAGTAACTTCCTGCAGTGAAAATAATAACCAGCCGTTATATCCTATATCAGCGTCATATGCTCTCACTTTAGTCACCAAATGGCCTGCGTTCACATTGCGGGGAATCTCCTCCACACCTTCAGCGGAACCGTTAGTGCTGACTGGATACAAGATCACTGGAGGGTTGTCGTTCTGATCCAGAATGAACACGTTCACTGTGACGTTGTTGCTTAGTAACGGAGTTCCAGAGTCTGTAGCTACAACTTGGAATTGGAACGTTTTGAGGATTTCGAAGTCAAAGCTTTTCAGCGCGGAAATATGACCATTATCAGAATTGATATTCAGAAAAGATGCCATATCATTCAGCGTCCCTTCTCCTCTAACAATGTGATATGAAATCGCAGCATTTTCATTCAAGTCTTTATCAGTGGCGCTTACAGAGAATATAGATGCACCAGGGGCGTTATTTTCCACTAAGTACAACTCAAGGGGGGTTTGGGAGAATTCTGGACGGTTATCGTTCACATCTGATATCTGGACCCTCAGAGTTTTGAATGTGGACAGAGGAGGCTGACCACAGTCAGTGGCAGTTATTGTGATGTCATAATGGGACACGAATTCTCTGTCTAAACGTCCCTTTGTGACTATAGAATACACGTTATCCTTATATGAGGGTTTTAATTCAAATGGCACGTTTTCAGTTATACTGGAAATAACTTTTCCGTTAATACCAGAGTCTTGATCTGTCACACTGATGAGAGATATAACAGTTCCAGGTTTAGAATCTTCAGACACGGTATTGGAGAGTGATGTAACCTCTATTTGTGGTCTATTGTCGTTCACGTCTTGTATCTTAACAATAACTCTGCAATCAGTTGTCAGTGGAGGCTGGCCCTTATCAGAAGCCTGTACATTTAGACTGTACATCTCATTTTCTTCAAAATCTACCGGGCCTTTCACCTTAATTGCCCCAGTAATCCTATCCAATAGGAAAATATCATGTACTCTCCGCTTTAAATTTCTACCGAGAGTATATTCCACCACGCCATTTGACCCATGGTCTGCATCGGTTGCATTCACTCTAACTACAAACCTACCGATATCAGCATTTTCTTGTAATGTAACTGAATAGACGTCCTGACTACATACAGGCTGATTATCATTTAAGTCAAGGACTGTGACAGTGATGTTTAGAGTACCTGTTCCAGGTGGATTCCCCCCATCCAACGCTGTCAATAGTAATGAATGTTTGGTCTCCTGTTCCCTGTCCAAGGCTTTCTGTAAAATTAAAAACGGGATTGTATCCCCTTCCCCACTATCTCTCAGTTCTAAATCGAAATGTTCATTTGGATTTAACTTATAGGAACGTATAGAATTAATTCCGGAGTCGAAATCACGCGCAGGCTGGAGTTCAAATCGAGCTCCTGCAGGTTTATTTTCAGCTATCTCTATGTGTAGATTTTTCTCGGAGAAACTTGGCGAGTGGTCATTTACGTCCGTTATCTCTAAACCTACATAATGGACTTCAAGCGGGTTTTCAACAACGATTTTCAGGTCTATCGCGCAAGCTACCTTGCCGTTACAAATCGCTTCTCTGTCGATATTCTTGTGAACATATAAGACGCCATTGTTCTGATTTACCTGGAAAAGAGCGTCCTTAGATCCAGAAACAATACGAAACCGTCTCTCCACCAAAGTACTGATGTCAAGACCCAAATCCTTTGCAACATTTCCAACAACGGATCCCTCTTTCACCTCCTCTGGAATAGAGTACCTTATCTGTGCTGAAACCTTCTCCCCCAAACACAGCAGAAGAGTGAAACGCACAGCAACCCAACAGTACTCCCATCTGCGCCTTTGTCTTCCATCTCCCATCGTTAGACAGAAAAGTAAGCACAATCCTCAATGAAACACAATCCTAATGATCATATGGCCAACTCGTTCTCATCCATGCGAAGTTCAATGCGTCAGCACCGAAATAAAAGACGATTATCCCTAACATACACGTATTGTTCTGACGTCCGCACCACTCTCTCTGTATGTGTGGAACAAAACAGACCAGAGAAGGGAAGGGCCTAATCTACAAAGCACCAGTAACCTTGTGTTACACTGACACCATGTGGTCCGGGATTCTGGTATCGACAACAACTAGATAGGCACCGAGAGAGTTGTTATCAACTTACGTTTTGCATCCAAACCAACAAAAACACCAACTCCAGTAAATAATCTTTAAGAAGGTCTAGTATGAAGATGAAGGTGCGTAGATGTGAGCAGAGGAGATAGATACTGGATTGAAGGACTACAGCAGAAGAACATGTGATAAACCTGAGGTACAGTAGTTAGCCAAGCAGTATAATGCTTTCCCCAGCTAAACTAGTCGGTGAGCTGGTAGTTCAGCACCATGGTCAGCATCCGCTGCTGCAAAGAGGTTGCGTTCGCCACGGACAAAACATGCCAATACATATATTTTGAGATGCAATGGTTTAGAGACAGCTCTTACCTCTCCAGAAGCTCTCCTTTGATCTGAGGGAACCACTAGAGTATTCCCATTGATTCCCGGGACTATAGTAGATCCTATACTCATTCTGGGTCCAACTAACATGTACCGATTGTCTCCGGATCTGTACTGGATGCTGTGGCACAGTGTCCCGTCGTAATTCACATCTTGTAAATACTTGGAGGAATAGTCTGTGGGTTTGGAGCACTGCATTACAATCAACACGATGATACTGATGAGAAAAAGCGTTGAAACTGACCCCAAAGTAATGATCAAATAAAATGTAACGCTGTTCTCCTCCTCGTCTTTTACTGAACTTTTAACATCAGAAGCTGCAAAAGCCTCTTTGGGCTCCACAACCTTGATAATCACAGTAGCTGTTGCTGACAGTGAAACGTTCCCATTGTCTTTTACCAGTATGACCAGTTTATGCTCAGCCTCGTCTGTCTCTGTGAATGACCGAAGTGTCCTTATCTGTCCTGTATAGCGGTCCAAAGCAAAGAGACTGTGGTCAGTAACTTCCTGCAGTGAAAATAATAACCAGCCGTTATATCCTATATCAGCGTCATAGGCTCTCACTTTAGTCACCAAATGGCCTGCGTTCACATTGCGGGGAATCTCCTCCACACCTTCAGCGGAACCGTTAGTGCTGACTGGATACAAGATCACTGGAGCGTTGTCGTTCTGATCCAGAATGAACACGTTGACTGTGACGTTGGTGCTTTGTGACGGAGTTCCAGAGTCTGTAGCTCCAACTTGGAAATGTAATGTTTTTAAAGTTTCAAAGTCAAAGCTTTTGAGCGCGGAGATATGTCCATTATCAGAATTGATATTTAAAAAAGAAGCCATATCATTCTGTGTCCCTTCACCTCTAACTATGTGATATGAAATCGCAGCGTTTTCATTCAAGTCTTTATCAGTGGCGCTTACAGAGAATATCGATGCACCAGGGACGTTATTTTCCACTAAGTACAACTCAAGGGGGGTTTGGGAGAATTCTGGGCTATTATCGTTCACATCTGATATCTGGACGCTCAGAGTTTTGAATGTGGACAGAGGAGGCTGACCACAGTCAGTGGCAGTTATTGTGATGTCATAATGGGACACGAGTTCACGATCCAAACGTTGTCTGGTCACTAAAGAATACATATTATCTTGGTATGAGGGCTTTAATTCGAAAGGTACATCGTCTGAAAGACTGCATACAACTTTACAATTAATACCAGAGTCTTTATCTGTCACACTAATTAGAGAAATTATAGTTCCTGGTTTTGAATCTTCTGACACCATACTAGAGAGGGATGTCACCTCTATTTCGGGTTTATTGTCGTTTAAATCGAGTATCTTTATAATGACCCTACAATCCGTACTCATTGGGGGCTGCCCTTTGTCAGTGGCATGGACGTCTAGTTTATATGTGTCAATGTCCTCGAAGTCAACGTAACCTTTAACACGAATTGCACCTGTAGATTTATCTAAACTAAATACATCATATATCTTGGGAAGAAGTTCACTACCAAATAAATATTCAACGTCACCATTGGAACCGTCGTCCAAATCTGTTGCCTTAACGTTGAGTACAATAGTTCCGGGTTGGACATTTTCAGGCAATGTGACCGAGTATACCTCATGACTAAATACAGGATTGTTGTCATTCGAATCGAGAACAGTGATAGTGACATTAAGAGTCCCTGACCTCTGTGGACTTCCACCATCGACTGCAGTTAAAACTAGTCTATGTTCAGATTGTTTCTCTCTATCCAAGGGTTTTTGTAAAACTAAGAAGGGAATTTTATCTTCTCCTCTTTCTCTTATTTGCAAATCAAAATGTTCATTGTGACTCAATTTATAGACACGTACTGCATTAACGCCAACATCAGGATCACGCGCGGCTGGTAACTGGAGTCGCTTGCCAGAAAGAGTAGATTCCGAAATATCAACTAGTTTGTCTCTCTCTTGAAAATTGGGCGAGTTATCATTAACATCCGTGATTTCTATTCCGGCGTAATGTATTTCTAACGGATTTTCAACAACCATTTTCAGGTTTATCAAACATGCAATATTGCCATCACAGAGCTCCTCTCTGTCGATATTCTTATGAACATACAAGACTCCATTCTTCTGATTTACCTGGAAAACATCTTCTTTAGTTCCAGAAACGATACGAAACCGTCTCTCCACCAAAGTACTGACGTCAAGACCCAAATCTTTAGCAACATTTCCAACAACGGATCCCTCTTTCACCTCCTCTGGAATAGAGTACCTTATCTGTGCTGAAACCTGCTCTCCGAAGCACAGCAGAAGAGAGAAACGCACAGCAACCCACCAGTACTCCCATCTGCGCCTTTGTCCTCCATATTCCATCGTTAAATAGAAAAAAATAATCACGATCAATAATGAAAGAATGCAATCCTGGGGATCAGATGGACAACTCGTAATGATCCATACAGCATCTACTGTTTAGGCAGCGAATAATAATACAACATCTGACAATAACAGCACGTCATGTTCCAATCTCCGCAATACTCTCTCTGTATGTGTGGAACAAAACAGACCAGAGAGGGGACTAGTCTACAAAGTACTAGACATTCTCCTTGTGTTACACTGACACCACGTGGTCCGGGATTCTGGTAATCACAACAACTACACAACCCCCGAGAGTTGTTATCATTGTTTACGTTTTGGATCCAAATCCCCCCCAAAAATAACATTCCTGCACAAATTAACCATCAAAGAACGAGTAAAGGTGAAGATGGAAGATGGATAGATATGGGAGGTGGAGGAAGAAACGGAATAGAAGGAGTACACAGCAAAAGAACAGAGGAACCGCCCTTGCTGTCTCTGCCTGGCCGGTTCCCCTCTTTCCACTGGGATTCTCTGCCTCTAACCCTATTACAGGGGCTGAGTCACTGTCTTACTGGTGCTCTTTCATGCCGTCCCTAGGAGGGGTGCGTCATTTAAGTGGGTTGAGTCACTGACGTGATCTACCTGTCTGGGTTGCCCCCCCCCCCACCCCACCCTTGGGTTGTGCCGTGACGGAGATCTTTTTGGGCTATACTCGGCCTTGTCTCAGGATGGTAAGTTGGTGGTTGAAGATATCCCTCTGGTGGTGTGGGGACTATCTGGAGTATTTCTCCTGTCTTATCCGGTGTCCTGTGTGAATTTCAGTATGCTCTCTATAATTATTATTTTCTTTCTCTCTCTCGGTGGACCTGAGCCCTCGGACCACGTCTCAGGACTACCTGGCATGATGACTCCTTGCTGACCCCAGTCCACCTGGCCGTGCTGCTGCTCCAGTTTCAACTGTTCTGCTTGCGGCTATGGAATCCTGACCTGTTCACCGGACGTGCCTGTCCCAGACCTGCTGTTTTCAACTCTCTAGAGACAGCAGGAGTGGTAGAGATACTCTTAATGATCGGCTATGAAAAGCCAATTGACATTTACTCCTGAGGTGCTGAACTACTGTGATTATTATTATTTGACCATGCTGGTGATTTATGAACATTTGAACATCTTGGCCATGTTCTGTTATAATCTCCACCCGGCACAGCCAGAAGAGGACTGGCCACACTCATAGCCTGGTTCCTCTCTAGGTGTCGTCCTAGGTTTTGGCCTTTCAAGGGAGTTTTTCCTAGCCACTGTGGTTCTACACCTGCATTGCTTGCTGTGTGGGGTTTTAGACTGGGTTTCTGTACAGCACTTTGAGATATCAGCTGATGTATAAAGGGCTATATAAATACATTTGATTTGAAATACATTTGATTTGATAATAAACCCGAGGTAGTAGCATGCTTAGCAGCGAGTTTATGATAATTCAGCACCATGGACAGCGATTGACACGGCTGGTTTGCACACTCGGACAAATTTCCTCAAAACATGTCTCTTTGTCTGATTTAACAGGCAGAAAATGATAGAAACAGCTCTTACCTCTCCAGAAGCCCTCCTCCTGTGTTCGGGTATCACTAGAGTATTTCCATTGCTGCCCGGGACTATAGTAGAACCTATACTCATTCTGGGTCCAACTAGCATGTACCGATTGTCTCCGGATCTGTACTGAATGCTGTGGCACAGTGTCCCGTCGTAATTCGTATCTTGCAAATACTTGGAGGAATTGTCTGGGGGGTTTGAGCACTGCATTACAATCAACACGATGATACTGATGAGAAAAAGCGTTGAAACTGACCCCAAAGTAACGATCAAATAAAATGTAACGCTGTTCTCCTCCTCGTCTTTTACTGAACTTTTAACATCAGAAGCTGCAAAAGCCTCTTTGGGCTCCACAACCTTGATAGTCACAGTAGCTGTTGCTGACAGTGAAACGTTCCCATTGTCTTTTACCAGTATAACCAGTTTATGCTCAGCCTCGTCTGTCTCTGTGAATGACCGAAGTGTCCGTATCTGTCCCGTATAGCGGTCCAAAGCAAAGAGACTGTGGTCAGTAACTTCCTGTAGCGAAAATAATAACCAGCCGTTATATCCTATATCAGCGTCATAGGCTCTCACTTTAGTCACCAAATGGCCTGCGTTCACATTGCGGGGAATCTCCTCCACACCATCAGCGGAACCATTAGTTCTGACTGGATACAAGATCACTGGAGGGTTGTCGTTCTGATCCAGAATGAACACGTTGACTGTGACGTTGGTGCTTTGTGACGGAGTTCCAGAGTCTGTAGCTACAACTTGGAATTTGAACGTTTTGAGGGATTCAAAATCAAAGCTTTTTAGCGCGGAAATATGTCCATTATCCGAATTGATGTTCAGAAAAGATGCCATATCATTCAGTGTTCCTTCTCCTCTAACTATGTGATATGAAATCACAGCATTTTCATTCAAGTCTTTATCAGTGGCGCTTACAGAGAATATCGATGCACCAGGGGCGTTATTTTCCGCTAAGTACAGCTGGATATGTTTTGGGGAGAATTCTGGGCTGTTATCGTTCACATCTGATATCTGTACACTCAGAGTTTTGAATGTGGACAGAGGAGGCTGACCACAGTCAGTAGCTGTTATTGTGATGTCATAATGGGACACGAGTTCTCTGTCTAAACGTTGTTTGGTCACTAAAGAATACATATTATCTTGGTATGAGGGTTTTAACTCAAACGGTACAGTATCTGACAGACTACACAACACCTTTCCATTTATACCCGAGTCCTTATCTGTAACACTAATAAGATAAACAACAGTTCCAGGTTTTGCATCTTCCCGAACTAAATTAGAGAGGGATGTCACCTCTATATCTGGTTTGTTGTCATTTACATCTGTTATCTTAATGATAACTCTACAGCTCACAGTCATGGGAGGCTGTCCTTTATCCGAAGCCTGCACGTCAAGTCTATAAACTTCTGTCGATTCAAAGTCGACCTCTCCTTTGACTCGAATTTCTCCAGTGACACCGTCTAAATTAAACACCTCGTAAACTTTACGATTAAGATCTCTGCCAAGACTATATTCAACATCACCATTGACAGCCTCGTCCAAGTCAATAGCTTTTACTTGTATCACAACAGTGTTGATAGATACATTTTCCTCCAGCGTTACAGTGTACACCTCCTGACTAAATACAGGTCGATTGTCGTTTATGTCTAGCACTGTGACCGTCAAATTAAGATTGGTTGATCTCGGCGGATTCCCTCCATCGATTGCTGTCAATAATAATCTGTGCTCACATTTCTGCTCTCTATCCAGCGTTTTCTGTAGAACTAAAAAGGGTACCTTTTCATCTCCTCTATCTCTAACTTCCAATTCAAAATTAGCGTTTTGACTTAATTTGTACAAGCGAATGGAATTAATCCCAGTGTCAAGATCACGCGCAGCTGGTAGTTGGAAATGCGATCCAGCGTGTGTGCTCTCCGAAATGTCCAGCCCTTTTGCTATCTCTGGGAAACTGGGAGAATTATCATTCACATCTGTAATTTCTACACCAACGTAATGGATTTCTAGAGGGTTTTCAACAACCATTTTCAGGTCAATCAAGCAGGCGCTATCACCACCACAGAGCTCCTCTCTGTCGATATTCTTATGAACATACAAGACGCCATTGTTCTGATTTACCTGGAAAAGAGCGTCCTTAGACCCAGAAACAATACGAAACCGCCTCTCTACCAAAGTACTGACGTCAAGACCCAAATCTTTAGCAACATTTCCAACAACGGATCCCTCTTTCACCTCCTCTGGAATAGAGTACCTTATTTGTGCTGAAACCTGCTCTCCGAAGCACAGCAGAAGAGAGAAACGCACAGCAACCCAACAGTACTCCCATCTGCGCCTTTGTCCTCCTCCTCCCATGGTTAGACAGAAAGTTAAGCAAAATCCTCAATGACAAAAAATATATATATCTTAATTATCAGATGACAAACTCATGATAATCCGTAACGAATTCAACGTTTCAGCACTGTAAAGGAATACAACTATTCTCTGACGATCACATCACGTCTTGTTCTGATGTCCGCAATACTCTCTCTGAATGTGTGGAATAAAACAGACCAGAGAAGGGGCCTAGTCTACAAAGTACCAGACATTCTGCTTGTGTTACACTGACACCCTGTGGTCCGGGATTCTGGAAATCACAAACACTGCAAACGATCCGAGGGAGCGATACTCGTTGTTTACCTGTAGCATCAAACCCAATAAATATACCAATTATAATCCAAATCGACCATCACAAGAACGAATAAAGGTGAAGATGGATAGATATGGGAGGTAGAGGAAGAAACTGAATTGAAGAGTTACACCGCAAAATAACAGATAATAAACCCGAGGTAGTAGCCCAGCATGCTAATCAGTGAGTTTGTGGTAATTCGGCGCCGTGGACAGCGACCATCACAGCGAGTTTGCACACTCGGACATTATGCGGAGACAAAACAACAAGCAACAAATTCATCCAAAACATTTATTTTTATCCGACTTAATAGGCTGCAAAGAATAGAGAGAGAGAGTTCTTACCTCTCCAGAAGCCATCCTCCTGTGTTCTGAGGGAACCACTAGAGTATTTCCATTGCTGCCCGGGACTATAGTAGAACCTATACTCATTCTGGGTCCAACTAACATGTACCGATTGTCTCCGGATCTGTACTGGATGCTGTGGCACAGTGTCCCGTCGTAATTCGCATCTTGTAAATACTTGGAGGAATAGTCTGTGGTTTTGGAGCACTGCATTACAATCAACACGATGATACTGATGAGAAAAAGCGTTGAAACTGACCCCAAAGTAACGATCAAATAAAATGTAACGCTGTTCTCCTCCTCGTCTTTTACTGAACTTTTAACATCAGAAGCTGCAAATGCCTCTTTGGGCTCCACAACGTTGATAATCACAGTAGATGTTGCTGAGAGTGAAACGTTCCCATTGTCTTTTACCAGTATGACCAGTTTATGCTCAGCCTCGTCTGTCTCTGTGCATGACCGAAGTGTCCTTATCTGTCCTGTATAGCGGTCCAAAGCAAAGAGACTGTGGTCAGTAACTTCCTGCAGTGAAAATAATAACCAGCCGTTATATCCTATATCAGCGTCATAGGCTCTCACTTTAGTCACCAAATGGCCTGCGTTCACATTGCGGGGAATCTCCTCCACACCTTCAGCGGAACCGTTAGGGCTGACTGGATACAAGATCACTGGAGCGTTGTCGTTCTGATCCAGAATGAACACGTTGACTGTGACGTTGCTGCTTAGAGACGGAGTTCCAGAGTCTTTGGCAATGATGCAGAACTGGAACGTTTTGAGGGTTTCAAAGTCAAAGCTCTTTAGTGCGTAAATGGTACCGTTGCCTTCGTTTATGTTCAGGAAGGATGTCACGCGTTGTCCAGTGCTCCCACGGTCCAGAGAATATACAATTTCTGCATTTTCACCATCATCAACATCAGACGCGCTTACTGAGAAAATGGGCATACCGGGCTTATTGTTTTCAACGACATAAAATGTATATGGGTTTTCAGTGAATAGCGGACTATTATCGTTAACATCCACTACCTCCACTTGAATGACTTCAGTTGACACCAGAGGAGGGATTCCTAAGTCTTTAGCCGTGATTGTAATATCATACCGAGGCACCGACTCTTTATCAAGGTAATCATTGGTGACTAACGAAAAGAAATTTCCATCAAGAGAAGGCTTCAGAACGAACGGTAAATCCTCCGGTAAAGAACAGACGACCTGTCCGTTTACACCGGAGTCCAGGTCGTTCATCCCCATCAGAGCCACCACGGTTCCGGGAGTTGCGTCCTCTGGTATCCGGCTAGACAGAGATGTGACGTCAATCTCAGGACTGTTGTCGTTCACGTCTTCCACTCTGACGAGCACGTTGCAGTGCGTGGAGAGAGATACTGCTCCCTTGTCCGAGGCCAATATCTTCATCTCATACACCTGCTTCTCCTCGAAATCAAGGCCTCCCTTCACTTTTAGCTCCCCTGTTTTGCTGTCCAACTCAAATGGCTCAGCAGCCATACCTCTGAATTTACTTCGCAATGAATACTCCACCTCGCCATTCACGCCTTCATCCGAATCAGAGGCATTAACTCGCAATAGAAATGTACCTTTAGGTACATTTTCTTTTACTGCTACTGTATATTTCTGCTTATCACACACAGGGGTATTGTCGTTTACATCAGACACAGTAACTGTAACATTAAGAGTTCCTGATTTTGGTGGCTTGCCTCCATCTAAGGCCGTTAACGTCAAATCATATCGGGCTATGTGTTCCCGATCCAAAGGGCTTTTTAAAATCAAAAATGGAATTTTGCCATCCTCGCCAAAGTCCTCAATTTCTACTCGAAAATATTGATTCTGGCTTAATTTATACGATTGCAAAGAATATACGCCAGTATCTGGGTCGTGAGCTCCTTCCAACTGGAGTCGGGCTCCAGTGGTAGCAGACTCTAGTATCTCTAAGTTATAGGTTTCATCTGGAAAGGTAGGGGAGTTATCATTTACATCCGTTATCTCGACTGTGATTTGGTGCATTTCTAGCGGATTCTCTATCACCGCTTTCAAGTTGATGAAACACGGCGCGGATTTTACGCACAGTTCCTCTCGGTCTACTCTGTGGTGCACGAGCAATGCGCCATCTCTCTGGTTTACCTGGAAGAGGTCCTGCTTTGTTCCAGACACGATACGAAGATTCCGGTCCGCCAGTCTCGACTTGTCGAATCCCAGGTCGTTAGCTATATTCCCAACTGCTGTTCCGACTTTTAATTCCTCTTGAATGGAGTATTGTATTTGAGCTGAGATTCCTTTCAAATGAATAAAAATAAGAGCAAAATTACAAAATGCCCATCCGCTTAGCCACCGTCTTTTTCGGTTTTGCATCGCCATTGTTTGGCAGAAAAACTATTGGCCAAACGCAGAACTGACAAGATATTAAATAACACAAATTATTTCCGTTTCATAGGATCCCACTATAACTGTTTGTTATTTCCATCGTTTTCCATAGCCATTTAATAGCACTATTTAACATCCGTCTTAAAGCTGCTGTGTCTTGGCAGCTACTGAATACCTCACCCCTTCAAGAACCGTGTTATCACGCGCCTCTATAACGCGCTCATGATGTAAAAGCGCCACCATGCGTCTGAGCACGGTGTGGTTCTGAATGTTCAATCACCTGTAGGCCAACATACTCTTCATCTATTTCAACACAACCACAGGTGCTCTAAGAGGGGAATTGTAATCTAAAAGCAAATAGGGAAAATTATAACCACAAATGGTTAGCCTACTAAGTGGTAAATACAGTGGGGCAAAAAAGTATTTAGTCAACCACCAATTGTGGAAGTTCTCCCACTTAAAAAGATGAGAGAGGCCTGTAATTTTCATCATAGGTACACTTCAACTATGACAGACAAAATTAGAGAAAAATCCAGAAAATCACACTGTAGAATTTTTAATGAATTTATATGCAAATTATGGTGGAAAATAAGTATTTGGTCAATAACAAAAGTTTATCTCAATAATTTGTTATATACCCTTTGTTGGCAATGACAGAGGTCAAACGTTTTCTGTAAGTCTTCACAAGGTTTTCACACACTGTTGCTGGTATTTTTGCCCATTCCTCCATGCATATCTCCTCTAGAGCAGTGATGTTTTGGGGCTGTTTCTGGGCAACAAGGACTTTCAACTCCCTCCAAAGATTTTTTTATGGGGTTGAGATCTGGAGACTGGCTAGGCCACTCCAGGACATTGAAATGCTTCTTACAAAGCCACTCCTTCGTTGCCCGGGCGGTGTGTTTGGGATCATTGTCATGCTGAAAGACCCAGCCACGTTTCATCTTCAATGCCCTTGCTGATGGAAGGAGGTTTTCACTCAAAATCTCACGATACATGGCCCCATTCATTCTTTTTCTCTGCTGCCAATGACTGGAACGAACTACAAAAAGCACTGAAACTGGAAACACTTATCTCCCTCACTAGCTTTAAGCACCAACTGTCAGAGCAGCTCACAGATTACTGCACCTGTACATAGCCCACCTATATTTTAGCCCAAACAACTACCTCTTTCCCTACTGTATTTACTTTATTTATTTATTTTGCTCCTTTGCACCCCATTATTTTTATTTCTACTTTGCACATTCTTCCATTGCAAATCTACCATTCCAGTGTTTTACTTGCTATATTGTATTTACTTTGCCACCATGGCCTTTTTTTGCCTTTACCTCTGTTATCTCACCTTATTTGCTCACATCGTATATAGACTTGTTTATACTGTATTATTGACTGTATGTTTGTTTTGCTCCATGTGTAACTCTGTGTCGTTGTCTGTGTCGAACTGCTTTGCTTTATCTTGGCCAGGTCGCAATTGTAAATGAGAACTTGTTCTCAACTTGCCTACCTGGTTAAATAAAGGTGAAATAAAAAAAATAAAAAAACGGGGTGAGATCTTGCGTGGAGCCCCAGATCGAGGGAGATTATCATATATATCATATATTATCATATATAAATTATATATATATTATGTCTTGTATGTCTTCCATTTCCTAATAATTGCTCCCACAGTTGATTTCTTCAAACCAAGCTGCTTACTTATTGCAGATTCAGTCTTCCCAGCCTGGTGCAGGTCTACAATTTTGTTTCTGGTGTCCTTTGACAGCTCTTTGGTCTTGGCCATAGTGGAGTTTGGAGTGTGACTGTTTGAGGTTGTGGACAGGTGTCTTTTATACTGATAACAAGTTCAAACAGGTGCCATTAATACCGGTAACGAGTGGAGGACAGAGGAGCCTCTTAAAGAAGTTACAGGTCTGTGAGAGCCAGAAATCGTGCTTGTTTGTAGGTGACCAAATACTTATTTTCCATTATAATTTGCAAATAAATTCATTAAAAATGTGATTTTCTGTGAATGAAAATTACAGGCCTCTCTTATATTTTTAAGTGGGAGAACTTGAGCAATTGGTGGCTGACTAAATACTTTTTTGCCACACTGTAAGTCATTATTACAATACACCAACGAGTATCGGCTAACTCCTTCATCACTGTGTCTGATATCATGATGCATGTCATGGATATCATGATGCATGTCGTGGATATCATGATGCATGATCGTATGCCCTGGCTTGGAAGTACTTTAATTAAGAATTTAATCGAACAAGCTTTCCATTACTGGTCAACCTAATTGTACCACTTCTTACAATATACATTATTTATTTTATACTTTGAGTAGGGGGTAGCCTCTTTATACCACGACTTTAAGAAGTCAATCACTGCTCTTAAAATTCAAATAATAGCCAAAATCACATCTAAATGTCATATGACAAGAAATATAGTCAGTAAGTCACAATGTTACAATCGCTGTAATGCCACTTAACTTCCCTAGGTTTGTGTTGTGTTGTTCTAGAAGGGCTATTAGCGCCACCTGTCATGGTCCGCTTTTGCAAGGGTAAACAGCGACACCCTATGGCTGAGAGTGGTAGGTTCAGTAGAGCCAATTGACTGTCTTCTTGCCCGTCACATGTGTGATAGTATAGTAACTGGCTGCATGGCTGAATCCTAAGTGCTGACAAGACCATAGCAGTCTGAATAACCCAAATTCACGGACAGAATGACCCCCCCCCCCCCCCACACACACACACACCACACTCACACACACACACACACTGGTGTCTGCATTTCTCTCGCTCCTCTATTCTCTATTTTGTCCCTCGCTCTCCAACACTGCCATTTCGAAAGAGTACTGCAATGACGTGTGTATTCTGCTATTTTGAAACGGCCAGTTAACGATTGTATACTTATTTTCAACAACACTGCTGAATGTAAATGTTAAATCACTGCACTGAAAGCTCTGCAGATGATATATGCGTTACGAGGATGCTGCATCGCGAGCTGAGGCTTGTCACGATATCAAATTACAGGCTGCTTCAAAGCACACCACCAGCCCCTGCAGCTCGTTGCCCTGGCAACTGAGCTCCGAGAGGCAGGCCGCTGTCCTTGGTGCTGAAAGAAAGCAGGCCCGGTGGGAGAAAGAAAAAAGGGAGAGGGATGAAGGGGCAATGCCTGCGGTAGACAATGACATTTACGGGTATGTTTTCTCTTTCACGCTTCTCCTCATTTATGTTACAAGGTTTGTGTAAAATATTCCTCAATTGTCCACTCACTCTCTTATATCCCCCCTCCTCTCCGCTTAGATTTAGCACATTAAGAGACATACTGCCGTCGCCTGGATACAGGGAGAATGAATCCCGCTATTGTTTGGCCAAGGGAAGATAAATATGTGCTTGTGTAACTCAATGCAAGGTTTCAGCACAGTATAAGCCTAGATGTTTGATGGCCTTGCTATTCATGTATGAAACTAAAACCATACACAACCTTCCCAAGCTACCAAAGACTTACCATAAACCCCCATAACGCTCCATTCTGGGACCTGTGGTTCTATCCTGCACTATCCCACCTTCACTTCCCCCTCTGTCACTCGATCCCTGCCCTAAGCATCAAGCCTTCCCCTGTGTGTGAAGGCTCATATGTGGCAATCAGGAGGTAGATACAGAGGCAGTGTGGATGGAGGCACTGTGGGCCTGCTGTGCGATGATGTCACAGAGGATAGAACACAAGGATATTGACTAGTGTTTGGTGTGGTTGAGGAGGCTTTAAATTACAATGCATGTAAAGTATGTGGACACCTACTCGTTCCAAAATCATGGGCATTAATATGGAGTTGGTCCCCCCTTTGCTGTAATAACAGCCTCCACTCTTCTGGGAAGGCTTTCCACTGTATGTGGGAACATTGTTGTGGGGAATTGCATTATGGACGACGGTTACTGATGTTGGGCGATTAGACCTGGCTCACAGTCAGCGTTCAAATTCATCCCAAAGGTGTTCGATGGGGTTGAGGTCAGAGTTCTGTGCAGGCCAGTCAAGGTATTCCACACCAATCTCGACAAACCATTTCTGTATGGACCTCACTTTGTGCACGATGGCATTGTCATACTGAAACAGGAAAGGGTTGCCACAAAGTTGGAAGCACATAATCGTCTAGAATATCATTGTATACTGTGGCATTAATATTTCCCTTCACAGCAACTAAGGGGCCTAGCCTGAACCATGAAAAACAGCCCCAGACTATTATTTCTCCTCCACCAAACTTTACAGTTATCACTATGCATTCAGGAAGGTAGCGTTCTCCTGGCATACGCCAAACCCAGATTCGGCGAGCTTCACACCACTCCAGCCGAAGCTTGGCATTGTGCATGGTGATCTACGGCTTGTGTGAGGCTGCTCGGCCATGGAAACCCATTTATTGAAGCTCCAGACAAACAGTTCTTGTGCTGACGTTGTTTCCAGAGGCAGTTTGGAACTCAGTAGTGAGTGTTGCAACTGAGGACAGACAATTTTTACACGCTGCATCCTTCAGCACTCGGCGATCCCGTTCTATGAGCTTGTGTGGCCTACCACTTCGCGGCTGAGCCGTTGTTGTTCCAAGACTTTTCCACTTCAGAATAACAGCACTTACAGTTGGCCTGGGCAGAAATTTGACAAATTTGTTGGAAAGGTGGCGTCCTGTGATGGTGCCACGTTGAAAGTGACTGAGCTCTTCAGTAAGGCACTGTTAATGTTTGTCTATGGAGATTACTTAGCTGTGTGCTCGATTTTATACACCTGCCAGCAATGAGCGTGGTTGAAATTGCGAATCCACTCATTTGATATATTATTTTGTATATTTAGTGTATGAAGGGTTTCCGTCTAGTTTGGTTGAGTAAGAGGAGAACCACACAGGTACAAGTAGAGTGAGGAGAGACGCTCAAAGTGAGGTATTCAAATCAAATCAAATTGTATTTGTCACATACACATGCTTAGCAGATGTTAATGCGAGTGTAGCGAAATGCTTGTGCTTCTAGTTCCGACAATGCAGTAATAACCAACAAGTAATCTAACTAACAATTCCTAATCTACTGTCTTATACACAGTGTAAAGGGATAAAGAATATGTACATAAGGATATATGAATGAGTGATGGTACAGAGCAGCATAGGCAAGATACAGTAGATGGTATCGAGTACAGTATATACATGTGAGATGAGTATGTAAACAAAGTGGCATAGTTAAAGTGGCTAGTGATACATGTATTACATAAGGATGCAGTCGATGATATAGAGTACAGTATATAGGTATGCATATGAGATGAATAATGTAGGGTAAGTAACATTATATAAGGTAGCATTGTTTAAAGTGGCTAGTGATATATTTACAACATTTCCCGTCAATTCCCATTATTAAAGTGGCTGGAGTTGAGTCAGTGTCAGTGTGTAGGCAGCAGCCACTCAATGTTAGTGGTGGCTGTTTAACAGTCTGATGGCCTTGAGATAGAAGCTGTTTTTCAGTCTCTCGGTCCCAGCTTTGATGCACCTGTACTGACCTCGCCTTCTGGATGATAGCGGGGTGAACAGGCAGTGGCTCGGGTGGTAGATGTCCTTGATGATCTTTATGGCCTTCCTGTAACATCGGGTGGTGTAGGTGTTCTGGAGGGCAGGTAGTTTGCCCCCGATGATGCGTTGTGCAGACCTCACTACCCTCTGGAGAGCCTTACGGTTGAGGGCGGAGCAGTTGCCGTACCAGGCGGTGATACAGCCCGCCAGGATGCTCTCAATTGTGCCTCTGTAGAAGTTTGTGAGTGCTTTTGGTGACAAGCCGAATTTCTTCAGCCTCCTGAGGTTGAAGAGGCGCTGCTGCGCCTTCTTCACGATGCTGTCTGTGTGAGTGGACCAATTCAGTTTGTCTGTGATGTGTATGCCGAGGAACTTAAAACTTGCTACTCTCTCCACTACTGTTCCATCGATGTGGATAGGGGGTGTTCCCTCTGCTGTTTCCTGAAGTCCACAATCATCTCCTTAGTTTTGTTGACGTTGAGTGTGAGGTTATTTTCCTGACACCACACTCCGAGGGCCCTCACCTCCTCCCTGTAGGCCGTCTCGTCGTTGTTGGTAATCAAGCCTACCACTGTTGTGTCGTCCGCAAACTTGATGATTGAGTTGGAGGCGTGCGTGGCCACGCAGTCGTGGGTGAACAGGGAGTACAGGAGAGGGCTCAGAACGCACCCTTGTGGGGCCCCAGTGTTGAGGATCAGCGGGGAGGAGATGTTGTTACCTACCCTCACCACCTGGGGGCGGCCCGTCAGGAAGTCCAGTACCCAGTTGCACAGGGCAGGGTCGAGACCCAGGGTCTCGAGCTTGATGACGAGCTTGGAGGGTACTATGGTGTTGAATGCCGAGCTGTAGTCGATGAACAGCATTCTCACATAGGTATTCCTCTTGTCCAGATGGGTTAGGGCAGTGTGCAGTGTGGTTGAGATTGCATCGTCTGTGGACCTATTTGAGCGGTAAGCAAATTGGAGTGGGTCTAGGGAGTCAGGTAGGGTGGAGGTGATATGGTCCTTGACTAGTCTCTCAAAGCACTTCATGATGACGGAAGTGAGTGCTACGGGGCGGTAGTCGTTTAGCTCAGTTACCTTAGCTTTCTTGGGAACAGGAACGATGGTGGCCCTCTTGAAGCATGTGGGAACAGCAGACTGGTATAGGGATTGATTGAATATGTCCGTAAACACACCAGCCAGCTGGTCTGCGCATGCTCTGAGGGCGCGGCTGGGGATGCCGTCTGGGCCTGCAGCCTTGCGAGGGTTAACACGTTTAAATGTTTTACTCACCTCGGCTGCAGTGAAGGAGAGACCGCATTTTTCCGTTGCAGGCAGTGTCAGTGGCACTGTATTGTCCTCAAAGCGGGCAAAAAAGTTATTTAGTCTGCCTGGGAGCAAGACATCCTGGTCCGTGACTGGGCTGGATTTCTTCCTGTAGTCCGTGATTGACTGTAGACCCTGCCACATGCCTCTTGTGTCTGAGCCGTTGAATTGGGATTCTACTTTGTCTCTGTACTGATGCTTAGCTTGTTTGATAGCCTTACGGAGGGAATAGCTGCATTGTTTGTATTCAGTCATGTTACCAGACACCTTGCCCTGATTGAAAGCAGTGGTTCGTGCTTTCAGTTTCACACGAATGCTGCCATCAATCCAAGGTTTCTGGTTAGGGAATGTTTTAATCGTTGCTATGGGAACGACATCTTCAACGCACGTTCTAATGAACTCGCACACCGAATCAGCGTATTCGTCAATGTTGTTATTTGACGCAATACGAAACATGTCCCAGTCCACGTGATGGAAGCAGTCTTGGAGTGTGGAGTCAGCTTGGTCGGACCAGCGTTGGACAGACCTCAGCGTGGGAGCTTCTTTTTTTAGCTTTTGTCTGTAGGCAGGTATCAGCAAAATGGAGTTGTGGTCAGCTTTTCCGAAAGGGGGCGGGGCAGGGCCTTATATGCGTCGCGGAAGTTAGAGTAACAGTGATCCAAGGTTTTTCCGCCCCTGGTTGCGCAATCGATATGCTGATAAAATTTAGGAGTCTTGTTTTCAGATTAGCCTTGTTAAAATCCCCAACAACGATGAATGCAGCCTCCGGATAAATGGTTTCCAGTTTGCAAAGAGTTAAATAAAGTTCGTTCAGAGCCATCGATGTGTCTGCTTGGGGGGGATATATACGGCTGTGATTATAATCGAAGAGAATTCTCTTGGTAGGTAATGCGGTCTATATTTGATTGTGAGGAATTCTAAATCAGGTGAACAGAAGGATTTGAGTTCCTGTATGTTTCTTTCATCGCACCATGCCTCGTTAGCCATAAGGCATACACCCCCACCCCTCTTCTTAACAGAAAGGTGTTTGTTTCTGTCGGCGCGATGCGTGGAGAAACCCGTTGGCTGCACCGCATCGGATAGCGTCTCTCCAGTGAGCCATGTTTCCGTGAAGCACAGAACGTTACAGTCTCTGATGTCCCTCTGGAATGCTACCCTTGCTCGGATTTCATCAACCTTGTTGTCAAGAGACTGGACATTGGCAAGAAGAATGCTAGGAAGTGGGGCACGATGTGCCCGTCTCCGTAGTCTAACCAGAAGACCGCTACGTTTCCCTCTTTTTCGGAGTCGTTTTTTTGGGTCGCTGCATGCGATCCATTCCGTTGTCCTGTTTGTAAGGCAGAACACAGGATCCGCGTCGCGAAAAACATATTCTTGGTCGTACTGATGGTGAGTTGACGCTGATCTTATATACAGTAGTTCTTCTCGGCTGTATGTAATGAAACCTAAGATGACCTGAGGTACTAATGTAAGAAATAACACATAAAAAAAACAAAAAACTGCATAGTTTCCTAGGAACGCGAAGCGAGGCGGCCATCTCTGTCGGCACCGGAAGTAGGTGTCTGTGATCTTTGCTGCTGGCTGTGTGTTCTTAGTGTGTTAGTGGCTCACAGCAACACAGCAGCAGTGTAGCGGTATTTAGGCAGCATAGGCAGGGTGGGAGTATCCATCTGGGTCAGGAGGAGGGAGACGGAACACTGTGGAATACAGCCCTAAGTGGCAACCTTCTCAAGCCATTCACACCCCACCAGTTAACACCTTCTCAAGCCATTCACACCCCACCAGTTAACACCTTCTCAAGCCATTCACACCCCACCAGTTAACACCTTCTCAAGCCATTCACACCCCACCAGTTAACACCTTCTCAAGCCATTCACACCCCACCAGTTAACACCATCTCAAGCCATTCACACCCCACCAGTTAACACCATCTCAAGCCATTCACACCCCACCAGTTAACACCATCTCAAGCCATTCACACCCCACCAGTTAACACCATCTCAAGCCACTCATTCACACCCCACCAGTTAACACCAACTCAAGCCACTCATTCACACCGCACCAGTTAACACCATCTCAAGCCACTCATTCACACCGCACCAGTGTAACACCATCTCAAGCCACTCATTCACACCGCACCATTTAACACCATCTCAAGCCACTCATTCAGACCGCACCAGTGTAACACCAACTCAAAAGCATCTCCTTTCATAGCTTTTATTCACACTTCACAAGCAGTACATCCAGACACAGATAAAAGATTTATCAGGACATTTTGAAGAAACATCACATTTCTTTTGTTTTTAAAAAAAGGAATAGAAAAGAAGCTAAGTGTCTCACGCGCTGTCGAGTCTGTCCTATAGGTCACGCATGACCTCATCTCTCAGTAGGAATGATCTCATCTCACAGCCATCCCTGTCCACCCAAACACATACACACACCTAGACTCGCCAACACCTAGACACACATGCAACTAGACACGCATGCACCCAAATACACGCAAATGCACTTAAACCAAAAGTAGAAACCCATGCAAACAAAGGCAGCAGTGGGAGAATATAAACCAGGTCATGAGACGACTCTCGTCACTCAAGACTCACTATAACCCAGAAAACAGAGACGTTTCTGTCAATCACTTAACCACACGCCCTTTGACCTTAGAGAGACATCCTGTTTGCTGACACAGAGGAATGAGTTGTATTCACACCAATGAAGTGCACATGGGAAACCCAAGACACAGTACTGTGACACCATGCCGTTGTTCAAAAACACAGCACAGGAACACAAGCTTAAGTGTAATTGGCTCTGCCAGAGTTCAGGCTAATACAGTTCAGTTTGCTGTAAATATCCTCTGTGAATAAAGCTTTCTCATGATATTTCCCTTCACGTTATCTGTAAGCCATTTGCACTCATCCTGTCTTAGTGTATGAACATGCGTCACTATTGCAGCACAATGATGCAATTATAGCTTATTATACAGGCCTTCCACATGACAAGATCACTACTTCATACCACTGATAACGTTACGCTTCTCCTGTAGTGCATAAAGATACAGGTTACGGGGTTCCTGTAGTTTCCTTTTGCTTGCTTGTTTTTCTCACACGTAGAACAGGAATTACAACGCACAGAGATGCTCACAGCTGGAGCACTCACAGTACAATTAGCTTTCCTCAAGGCGGGCCCCAGATGTGATGCTTTAATTAAGTCAGAAACAGAAACAGAAACAGAGACCATGGCCTCAGCAGCCAGGGGAGACCAGATTGGCTAGCATGCTACCGTCGCTACGCTAACTGGGCATTAAGAGTCATTAGATTCAACAGAATCCGGTTGATACTCTTACTCACCAGCCTGTCGGCCGCTGCTAAATCACGTGGGTGTCTGCGAAAACACAAACACGGAATGCAGACTCACACACATGCACACGCGCTCACATACACACAGACCTATATCGGTGGCACCTCTAAGACTAAAAATAAGGAAACAGCTCTGTCCTATCCTGTCTGAGAAAGGAAGGTTTAAGTTAAAAATAGGCGCGACCATTCCGTTCCTCCCACGGGCAGGATTTTCCTCCTGACATGAATAACTGGGTGTTTCGTAAGCAGTGGGTAAGTGCCCTACATAAAAGCTATGTCCTCCTCAGTCAGCACCTTAAACCAGCAGCAGGCCCAGGGCCTGTGAGGAGGAGACATGCACTCCGTTTTGAAACATAGTGCTGATTATCTACCTGAACCATGGATGTCTCTATACCACACAGTCAATGGGACACAACGTCCTACTCTCAGCAGTCTGTTATGTAGCTGCCCTCTCTGTGTCATTACTATTGGCCACGTAGGACAGTAACACACACATAATCACACACACCTCTCTCTTTGTCCAACCGCATTACCGTAATAGTATTCGCTACACTATGTGTGGTTGCACATTAACATTCACCCTACACAGCACCAACGCAAGCAGCATCAGGACCCCTCTGGCCATCTTGGAAAGGAGTCAAGGACAGGGTTGCATACTGTATGGTCATGACCTGTCTCTCTCACTCTAAATCTACCCTGCCACTAAGTGGTGAATAGCAGAATAAAAGTCAATGAAATAAATAGCAAGCTAGCTAACCATTCGTTTTGCTATTAGCAGAAATAGGCCCAGCCTTCTCAGAGCATAGCAAACATCACCATGCATGCGTTGTTGACAGTAAGGGGATTCAATTATCTGGCCTGGAATTTGTATCCAGTGAAAAGCGATTGCATTTGTTTTGGAACCGGGCTGCCTCATGGGCGTGAGCCAGGTTCACCGTTCAAAGCCCAGGGCAGATGTCAGCTCAAATCAAAAGAGACGTAGCCTAGGTTAAGCAAGTTGAATGAGGAGTAGGATTCTGTGTTTTCATATGGGAAAGAGATTTAAGAATGCTGTTCATTGACCTCAGCTCAGCGTTCAACACCATAGTGCCCACAAAGCTCATCCCTAAGCTAAGGACCCTGGGACTAAACACCTCCCACTGCAACTGGATGCTGGACATCCTGGCGGGCCGCCCCCAGGTGGTAAGGGTAGGCAACAACACATCTGCCACGCTGATCCTCAACACTGGGGCCCTTCAAAGGTGCGTGCTTATGTGACAGGTTAAAGGAAATATTCATAGCCTGTTATACATTAAAAAGTATTAGTAAGTTCATAGTATGTGAGGATCTTAAAACATCTCAGTTTAAAAATATGCATTCAGTATTAGTTGATAGAGATTGATAACATTCATATAATTGTGTTAAAGTTAAAGTTAAATCTGTCAAAGGGTACGAATTGTGAGAGTAATGTGTAAACGTTATATTGATTACTTTATTTTGTGGTGCCTAAAAGTGTTAATCTGTGATCTACGAAATGCTCTTAATCTATGAGCCGGAGATCGATTGCTCTGGTCTCCACCCATATTCCTGGGGAAAATCGCGGTCTTTTCTCATTGAACTTAAAGTTAAATTGAGAAAACAACACCGTATCACTTGCGTGATTATTTCTCCCCTGTTTTCAGGGGCGTAACATTTTTGGAGGCACCGCCGAGATAGCTGCTCAGATGTCCAGTTTCCACATCCTGGTCGCTGAATTCCGAGCCAGCTAAATCTCCACATAACAACTCAGGCAGGCTGCAGTGAGGAAAGTGTTGCTGTTCGAGGGAAGCTGGAAGTTAGTGGTTAAGTACATGTCAACTGAGGCCATTGATCGACCATCGGAGACAGTAAGGACCATCTAATTCAGAGTCAACTCCTGCACAGTAAAAGTTCCTCCTGTTCTGTCAACATGACAAGCGCCTTGGAAGAACTACAGGAAGAGGTAGTAGGAGAATTGCACACCCTGACTAAAGACAAATTACTAGAGATATGTGATTTCCTTGAAATATCAGGCGAACAGAGAAGAGCTGTTCAAAACAAATCCCGCATATCATTGATGTTATGATGTTCCTTGAAAGAGAGGAAGTTGCAGAGTTAGAAGATGGTGGCATGTCAGAATTGTTGCTACTTAGAGACGAAATGACAGAGATGATCAGTGGCATAGATAACAAAACAGTGGAAATTGACCATGATATTGAACCAGCTGGAACACATTAATGAATAGAGGAAATGAGAACTGTAACCCCACAACAAGGGGTGGGAACTGAGCAGATTACTGCAGCCAAAGCCAGTGATTCTCTGCGTCAGCCCCAACACCATGCCAATCTTCAGGGGAGCGTGCCGCTCTCACCCAATGCACAGCCCAGCTCATACTGGCGCAAAGAGTTTAAAATTTCTGGTCAGACAGGTAAACCGGGCCAGAAAGAAAAACTGAATTTGTCCAGCCTTGCCCATCAGATTGAAAATGGACTTAACAGAGGCTATCCTGAGGTAGAATTAGTAGACGCAGTAGTCCGGGCTATTTCTCCAGGCTCACAGCTACGCAGCTACTTGGAAGGTAAACCCCAGCTAACTCTTCCCACACTTAGATGTATCCTGCGTTCCCACTTCCAAGAGAAGAGTGCAACAGAGCTTTACAAACAGCTAGCTTCAGAAGCAGCAAGGAGACCCCTCAAAGCTTCCTGATACGCGTTTTAGATATGAGGCAAAAAGTACTGTTTGCATCCCAGGAGTCAGAATCAGGGCTTAAGTATGACCCTGCTCTAGTCCAGAGCATATGTTTTCACACAGTCCTTACGGGTCTCCAGAGTGACAGTGTCAGGATAGACATGCAGCCTCTCCTACTAGAGAGCGAAACATCAGATGAGGTTTTGCTAGAGAAGCTTAACATTGCTTGTGCTAATGAGATAGAAAGACGAAACAAAAAGTGGTTTAATGCCCCACAGCTCCAACTGTAAGTGTAGACCAGTTAGACGAGACGCCATCTGCAAAGTGTCCTGTGAAGGAAGCCAAAGCTAAGATACCTGCAGGACTGTTAACAGAGTTAGCTGAACTTAAGACAGGTGTAGCTTCTCTAAAAGGTCTCAGTGCAGAGATTGCTCAGATTAAGGAGACATTACAGCAGCCTATGTTTCAGTCACCGCCTTGTGCCTATGCCCCACCCCCAGTTAGGAGGCCAGATAGGGACCCCCAGCCAACTGTTTCCCAGCAGCAGTATTACAGCAACTACAGTCGGTCCCAAGCACCTGACCCTGCGCAGCATCAATATGCATCTAACCGGTATACCAACCACCCTGCTCAAGCTCCAAGGAGGTGTTTTGTCTGCCAGCAGGCCAGAACAGATGCACGCTGCACACACTGCTTCCGATGTGGGAGTGGGGAACATTTTCAAGCTGGATGTAAAATCCGGGGAGCCAGACCATCAAGGGAGGCCCCTTTAAACGGAAACGGGTTACCGCTGAGGGACGAGTGTTAACCGCAGCTACCAAAAAGTCCCAGAAATGTGCAAATTGTGCCAGAGAAGATTCATGTGAGAACCTGAAACAATGTTCATCATGTAAAGAGACACTGTACTGTTCCAAAGTATGTCAAAACCAACATTGGACTAAACATAAGGAAAAATGCACTCACCTGAAAATTGACTCTACCAGTGAAAGGTTTTCCTGCACAGAGGAAAATGCCCACTCTTTACCATCCCTAGCTCAAGGTTGCCACCCCCGTAAGGTCACCTCGCTAGTCGGCAGACAGTGCCTTATTGAGTGTTACCTGAATCGCCACCACCTCCAAGCTCTATGGGACACAGGCTCTCAGGTATCGGTCATTGATGAACGATGGAAAGAGGAATCTCTCCCAAACGCAAGGCTGAGAGATGTTTCAGAAATCCTGGACTCACCTGGTGATCTAAGGTTGACTGCAGCAACTGGGACTGAAATGCCGTACCTGGGATGGATTGAAACAACTTTTCGGCTAGCCTCTGAAACTGACCAAACAAAGGAACTGATCATCCCGGTGCTGGTAATGAAAGGCTGTCACCTATCTCATCCCATCATAGGTTTCAATGTTATCGAGCACATCCTGACAAAGACCGAAAAGACTAAACGATACAGTACAGTAAAAACAGCTTTCCCAAACCTCAAAAGAAACAAGGTGAGAGCTTTTATTCAGGCTGTTAGCGCAGAACAGACAGATGAATACGCAGTGAAAACCAAGAAAGAGAAGGTTGCTGTACCAAAACACAGTAGCATTCAGATGATTGAGTGCCGTGTAGCTTCCCAGCCTTTCAAAGATGACATGACAATGCTTTTCCAGCCAGATCTGAACCCGCAGTGGCCAGACGACCTTGAGTTCTTTGACACGCTAGTCAGAGTCAGGAAAGGTGTTTTTCCAGTTATCCTGCTTGATGTCTCTAACCCCACTGACCACGACATTGCCCTGCTAGGACACACAATAATTGGTACAGTACAAACCATTATGACTGTGTTACCTGCCCAAGTCTTTGAAAAAACTGTCACCCCAGCCACAGTGAATCACACCTGTGTTCGAACCCCATGTACTGCTACTGATCAGTGGGATCCACCAGTAGGTTTAACTCACCTAACCGAAGAGCAGAGAGCGGTTGTTAGGCAAATGCTTAGAGAAGAGTGTCACTCCTTCTCCAGATCAGACAATGATCAGTCCCACATCTCCTACAGTACCTGAGGAGAGGAATGCTGAACCAGCGAGAGAGTGGGAACACAGACCCCCAACAGTGAAACAGACAATTGCAGTGCCAGTCCCTGATATGCTACCAGCACAGCCTCTTGTTGAAAAGCGGCTGGAGGAGACAACAACAGTTAAAGACTTGCCTGCTGGAAATTTGCCTGATGATCATCCACCAAGTGCCTTTCCTTCATATACTGATGCTGCTGAACCTGAGGAACCAGCCTACCAGCGGCCACAAAGAGAGATACACCCTCCAAGACGTATCACCTATGATCAGCTTGGTATCCCTTCCTGCTACAGTATCCAGCCACAGCCACAGTTGTTCCCTGTCTACTCTGTACCAGGACTGGTTCCATGGCTGCCATCACTACAGCAATGTTACTTTCAGCCACCTTACATGTATGGGCTTCAGCAAACATGAGGCTACAGAGTTGACATGTTTGACCATGGGCTACTGTCTGATTTCACACTGTCAAAAGAGACAATTTGCAGACTATGCATATAGATCATTAAAATTGATGGACTGTTGATCAATAGTATGAGAAAATACTGCTTATGTTATATAGCTGGTCAACAGATATGGACTGTGAATATAACTTGTTAGTTATATTTGAACTGTGACCCTTGACCTCTGCTCAAGTACTACCTTACAGAAGAGGATTTTCTAGGTCCAGTGCATACGGACTGTTGAAGAAGACAATGTTGGTAATGTTGGGACAACATTTATTTTGTCAGGGAGAGTGTGACAGGTTAAAGGAAATATGCATAGCCTGTTATACATTAAAAAGTATTAGTAAGTTCATAGTATGTGAGGATCTTAAAACATCTCAGTTTAAAAATATGCATTCAGTATTAGTTGATAGAGATTGATAACATTCATATAATTGTGTTAAAGTTCAAATCTGTCAAAGGGTACGAATTGTGAGAGTAATGTGTAAACGTTATATTGATTACTTTATTTTGTGGTGCCTAAAAGTGTTAATCTGTGATCTACGAAATGCTCTTAATCTATGAGCCGGAGATCGATTGCTCTGGTCTCCACCCATATTCCTGGGGAAAATCGCGGTCTTTTCTCATTGACCTTAAAGTTAAATTGAGAAAACAACACCATATCACTCTCGTGATTATTTCTCTCCTGTTTTCAGGTACTTCATTGATGATAAAAATAGGAATTTAAATGTTATAACTCACTAACATGTCAAGAGTGTTTAAGGTGTGTTTTAGTAACGTCTTGAGGAAGTTAGAGTTAAGTTTGAAGAGAGTAACATTCGCCCTGCTCGGTTGAAATGAAGAATAGCATCGTACTGAGAGTGGCTGCCATTTTATGTCGATTGTGAATGAACATGTACGTTGTTAATAAGATATTTTGCTGTGTTATTTGTATAATGGGTTTTCTGATGTTTTCTAATGTGTTACTTTTGTAAAGATTGAACTTAAATTTAAATTGAGAATACAACACCGTATCACTCTCGTGATTATTTCTCCCCTGTTTTCAGGGGCGTAACACTTAGTCCCCTCTCGTACTCCCTGTTCACCCATGACTGCGTGGTCAAGTATGACTCCAACACCATCATTAAGTTTACTGATGACACAACAGTAGTAAGCCTGATCACCAACAGTGATGAGACAGCCTATAGGGAGGTCAGAGACCTGCTAGTGAGGTGCCAGGACAACAACCTCTCCCTTAACTTGAGCAAGACAAAGTAGCTGATCGTGGACGACAGGAAAAGGAGAGCCGAACAGGCCCCCATTCAGATCGGCTGTACTGGAGCGGGTAGAGAGTTTCAAGTTCTTTGGTGTCCACATCACCAACAAACTATCATGGTCCAAACACACCAAGACAGTCACGAAGAGGGCACAATGTCACCTTTTCCCCCTCAGGAGACCGAAAAGTTTTGGCATGGGTCCCCAGACCCTCAAAAATGTATTCAGCTGCACCATCGAGAGCATTTGCATCACCGCATGGTGTGGCAACTGCTCGGCATCCGACCGTAAGGCGCTACAGAGGTTAGTGCGTACGGCCCAGTACATCACAAGGGCCAAGCTTCCTGCCACCCAGGACCTCTATACTAGACAGTGTCAGAGGAAGGCCCAAAAAAGACTCCAGTCACCCAAGTCATGCCTTTGATTTTACACTGCTGCTACTCACTGTTTATTATCTATGCATAGTCACTTTACCACTACCTACACTAACCTGTACCCCCTCACATTGACTCGTTACCAGCACCCCCTGTTTATGGCCTCTGTATTTTTCTTTTATTGTGTTACTCCTTATTTTATTTTTTAAACTTTTGTTTATTTAGTAAATATTTTCTTAACCAACAATGCAGTTCAAGTAATAGAGTTAAGGGCTTGTAAGTCAGCATTTCACAGTAATACCTGTTGTGTTCGGCACAACAAATAACATTTGATTTTATGTATTTTTCTGGACAATTCATGCACGATTCTGCCTTGTTGACAACATGGCTGAGTGGTTTGCATTACTGTTTGATTTGAGAAGGGCGCTACTCCCTCATCGCTTTTGCCCGTTCACGTCACAGGCCATAGCCTGGTGTACCGCGACTTGCGGTTAATAGAACTCCCTCATATTCTCTGCGCTGAGTTTAGCTCATTTTTAGATTCAAAACTACATTGAATTGGTCACTGTCGGCCTAATTGAACGTCGTTCTTGCTTACCTTTGCAGTAAAAACGTGTTGTTCTCCTCATATGGCCGAACTTACAGTTCAATTAATTATTAAGTTAATATCCAGCTGATATCGTTCCCATTTCAATTTATTGCGTGCATAAACCATTCCTAATGAGGATTACATTACATTTACATTTAAGTCATTTAGCAGACGCTCTTAGAAGTTCTAGTTACAATACCAGTGAGATTTGCATGATGTTACACACCTTCAATATCCACATATGACTGTATGATACCCACCTATCACCTACCATCAATACGCCAATAATTAACCAAGGAGATTCATAGTCTATCACTTAAAATGACTCGTTTCCGATGATAATTTTGATGTTTCTGCTTCTGTCTTCTGTCTCACCCACTTTCACCGCCAGGATTAAAAAAAAAAAATTCAAATGATCAGTTCGACTGTGAAGCATTTCTCTGGTACAACTTGATAACGAGCAGCTACATCAAAAGTCGATTTGATTGCATCAGCTGTAGCTACAGAAGCTACATTAGCTTGCGTGTCAACCGACGAGCTGCCGTGGAGCCTGAACTGGTCAGCCGCCCTAGTCTTAGCCTACTGTAAGCGTTGCCCCTCAACAACAGCTCTAGGATCGTCAGATACCCTACTAACCTTGTTGAACCATTAGAGCGCTGAAAGTGATCTGACCTTGTATCAGTGGTTAGGGGCATCTTTGATGTGCTAAGGGTGAGTGGGCCCACCTCGGGAAAGGTAAAATAACCAGTAATTCACAGAGAAAAAGAGGTAAGTTATCATGGATGTAATGGTACCCATATATAACAAATCACCATCGGATACAGTACAATACATAAAAAAGAATGACTACACATTGCACCATCGATAGATAATATAGGCCACACAAAGCACTAATTATAGACTTGCCTTGATCATAACTTAAAGCAGAGTTAATAGTAGTTACTGTAGTACTGTAAATATTGGCATTTAATTTTGTTTAGCAGTCACATTTTGTACAAAGTTTGAAAAATAAGAAATGAAAAGGAACGTAAAAGTGTGTTTTTTCTTCTCTCTCAAAGTTGCCGGGACGTCACGTGCCTCACACTTAAATCAGTACACTTGTAACAACTTAAGCATCATGACATTTCTAATTAACCCTCCCCTATTTCCTTGTTTGATAAATTGGATGATAAACGTATTCTAACGAGTGTCTCACTCACATGTAGCACAAGGTCTTTGTACACTACAGAAAACGACTAAATGACCTACTTCTACATCACATTACCTCACACAACACTAATTCCCTTTCGTCCTATACTGTTATTAATCCTCTGTAGCTACTTAGCTATCTGACATATTTCTGTACACGTTTTTTGTTTGCTTGATTATACATCTCCACACCTTTGCGCTGCCAGAACAAGAAGAAACACTGAAGTGAAAGCCTAACATCTTTTTCTGAGATGGGTTACTATCTTTGAAGACAACTCCACATTCCCATGTCCGTCTCTGTTAGTTCATAGTGGCTGTTTGGAACTCCTTTTGTATGTCCAGTGGTACCTCTACTTGTTCATTCTGTGTCTCTAGTGTCTTTTCTCTTGAAATACGAAGGGCCCACAGTGATGGGCCAGAGCCATGCAGAATCATGCGTGTTGAATGGACGCTGAAAGACTTGTGAAGTTGATTGGGGATAGCGTGTGCTTAAAAAGAGATTGGGGCATGGCTAGGGGACAGGGGATGGGGGACGGGGTCACTATAGTGTCCTTTAGGTCCTTGGGGTACAGTTATTGTGGGGCCAAGGGGGTGCAGTTGGAGTGTCACTGAGGGGCTGGGCGTTTAGGGGAGGGGGCTGAGTAGGGTAAGGATGGGGTTCCTTTCTTCAGTGGACGGGGATTCCTCCTGATGTCACTTCAGCAGACCAATGGGGATGGAGCCTTACGAGGAACTGCTGCCAGTGGTGGTCGACCCCTGCAAATGAGAGGAGAGAATTAGACAAAAGTGGGAGTCATCTGGGACATTCACAGCCTTATGATTGGCCAAACTCTGACATGTCTCATGCAGCCGAGGTCTGTCAGTCAGACAGGGCATCAGGCAGAACGACAGAGTGGGACTTGTAGTGGTGGTGGGGGTGGGTGGGTGGGTGGGAGGGAGGAGAGGGACTATTAATGAATACCATGCTCCAAGATTATGTGAGGGCGAGAGAGTGGTTGCTAAGTAACTGGGCGATTAGTTTCCTTTCCCGTCCCTCTGCACGAAGAATTAGGTCACACGTCACATCCCAGTAAACAGGAATTCACAAGGGTCAAACGTGTTGTGAACTCATCAACAGTCAGTCAAACAATCAAACAATCAACCAATCACACCAAAAACACCACAGTCCAATCCACCAAACAAACAGTCTGAGATGCAGTAGAGGATGTGCCTGATCTGCTTTAGCGATGGGACTGAAGAAGATGAACACCAATTAATATCCCATGCAGAGGACTGTGTCAAAGCTTATTAGCTGTATAGTTCTGTTCATGTAAAAAACAAACGTATGACAGCCTGGTTAGAGAGCTTCTGTGGTGGTTTCAGGGAGGGCCTGGCAGGATACTGTAAGATGCATCAGTCAAGGGATTCCGTAGTTGTGGGTGAGTGTAAGCAGGACATGTTTAAGTTATTCATTGTTTTTGGGCTGTCATTCTGCGGCCCCAGGACCAGGTGCTGGGCTTAGGGCTCATTGACGGGCTGCAGTCAGGTGTGACAGACAGGTGTGTGCCCGAAAAACCAAAAGGCGATTGCAGTAGAGAGGACATACCTTCATCGATCCCCCTCATTAATCTGGATTACAACTAAAGCCAGAGCTTCTGTCAAATAGATCCCAGATTATTACTATCAGCAGCGTTATGATTATTACTCCGTTTCTGTCTGATGTCTACTGAGGTCAATCAATGCCGTTCTGGCAGAGGAGAAAGACCCAATGTACTGTATAGTTAGGAAACTAGGTCAGTATGACCTAGACATCAGCATCATAACAGTAGCATTTCTAGAGCTTGAGACAGGCTCAATAGGCCTTGAGGGTGAGAGTCTAATATGAGCAGCAGTGGTTTGTTTTGGGATGAGGCTCAGTTAAACAGGACAAAAGGTCGGTGCCAGACTCAATTAATTAAGCCATGGGGAACAGGGCAGGCTGGATGGGGTATTGGGGGTATTGGTATCAATTTGGCCAAGTGATGTTTTTGTCATCAAAACCACAGCTCCTCCCCCAAGAGGAAGAAAACAACGAACAGGAGAACAGGATTTCCACTGAAAACAACAAAAGAATGACACAAAAAAACAAAAACACATCATTTCTGTAAGGTCATTCAAAAAGGGGTTCCGGGGCGGGTGAGTGAGACTCCTGCGTACCTCCAGCTGCAGAGTGGACTTCCCTCACTTAGGGTACTTAAGAACAGGGAGAAAAGAAAGCAGCGTTTCAATGGTCAAGACATTGCAAAACAGAAGAAGAGGAACTCTTGCTGTATGCCTGGTTATGGCCTATGGCTACAATCTCCCAGTTTTTTCGTTGTAATCATTGCATTTCTACGAAAGAGATTATCTTATACGTCTGAGAAACAGTCTGAACTTTGAATATTATAGCCCAAAACAGAAGATTCTTAAGATAAAACAGACAACACAGCATAGCAGGAAGAATTGCATGACAGTCTGAAAAGGGTAACAAGAGTTAGTGAGGAAAATGACCATTTTCAGCAATCCGTACGCACACAAACACCATTCACCCTCACACACAAGACCGCACGCAACCACTTATTCTGTAAAACTTACCTTTTAACGAGAACTAGCCTTGATCAAGGAAAACATTTGTTATACAGGGCCATTCGGAAAGTATTCAGGCCCCTTGACTTTTTCCACATGTTGTTACGTTAGAGCCTTATTCTAAAATGAATGCTCTAAGGTAACAAAATGTGGGAAAAGTCAAGAGGTCTGAATACTTTCTGAAAACACAGGTTCCATTGTAATGAGTGTGCAAATGTATAACAGCAGGAGAACAGCTCTTGCAGAACACCTGGAAAGGCCATATGGCCACTGGTATAGAGCGAGAGGTGCGTAGCAAAACAAGCAACACTACAACTCTGACCCATCTCTTACTGCATATCTCCTCCCTGCACTACTTCTCTTACTGAGTGGTGTAAGAGGAGGAGAGAAAACCTCTGCAGCATAGAGGGGGAGTGGCTGCACGGAAAAGCTGCACACAAAGCTAGGCCTTCAGCTTGACTGGGCTCACTGTGGGAGAGAGAAGGGTTTATTCGAATGCATTTACAGCTGCAGTTGACTATATTTGACGAAGGAAGTCAATAAGCATATCAAACATGAAATAAGAACCTATGATGTCAATGATGAGCGGATGCCTCTAGACTAATAATAGACTCCTCTAATGTCCCACTAATGTGAAAACGTATCTGGTCGGTTTTGAAAGCTTGAGGGGTTTCTGTCTCCTCATATTCTAGTAGAACATACAGAAATAAAATTGCTTCTGGCACTGTCTAATCTTCATCACTGTCTAATCTTCATCACTGTCTAATCTTCATCACTGTGTAATCTTCATCACTGTGTTACCTCGAAAAAGGATGCTGTATACCGCTAAATGGCTGCAGTATGCAGGCACAGTCAGTGCAGTGGAATACAGACCACATGCCACACAGCAACACACCACTCAACCTGTCAGACCAAATTAGAAGGATTTTTTTGTTCTCTACAGCAGGTGCTGCAGCTGTTTACTGAGATGCTAGAGGGAAGTGATATGAATGAATGAGAGGTGAACGGTTTCTAGAGAGAAAGGAACTAGGCCTGTCATAAGGATTACCCTGCAACACCAGAAGGTGACCTGTTTTTAGACTGGTAATGAGGTGGAAAGTGGAAATGTTACACCTGCTCCCTCTCTGCACCTGACACTTTCTATATACTGTGTATCTGGGTAAACAGTATTCAATATGTTTCTGTGGATAGTTTCTGAGATTTAACTGTGTGACCTTCTTTAATTTTAAGTAGTTTATGTGATGCCGAAAAGAAAACAAATTGTTACACTTTTCTGTTCAGTAATTTGCCAGGTTGCTGATATCAAACAATATCACATGAAATCATCATGGCTTCTTCTCAGAAATAAACGTTTCACCAAAGTGTTATATCCATGTTATTTATGAGGCCATCTTGGTTTTTCTTGATGCCATCTTGGTTATTCACGGTGCCATCTTGGTTTTTCATGATGCCATCTTGGTTTTTCACGGTGCCATCTTGGTTTTTCATGATGCCATCTTGGTTTTTCATGATGCCATCTTAGTTATTCACGGTGCCATCTTGGTTTTTCATGATGCCATCTTGGTTTTTCATGATTCCATCTTGGTTTTTTATGATGCCATCTTGGTTATTCACGGTGCCATCTTGGTTTTACCTGTAGTTGCCTGTTGTTATGGCACAGTAATATGGTTTTAATGTACAGTTGGTGATGCACGCTCATCGGATATGTTACGGTAACTTCCAGACAGCTTCTCTGAGTCGATGTTGCTTTGCTTGTTCTCAAATTGGAACACCACTTAAAGATTTATATTTTTAATGGCCATGCCAGTGAGTGAATTGAAATAGAGGAGTTAAGCAAGGCACACTTCAAAATAGGTCTAGCTTTATTGGAATAGCATTGACATCATTTGGCTACAAAATATTGCATTGTTAACAAGCCACTTGTTGGTTCAGCCATTCTGCTTGCAATGTCTACAAGGTGGCCCGCGTTGACAACTATTAGAATTGTATTAGACAATAATGTATCATGTTTCACGCAATGAGAAACATCCCACAGGAAGCTTACTTCAAAGTATATGGGCTATGCTCTCTGAAACCACACCACATTGTTTCACTGTATCTCTTTAGGAACTATGATTAGATTATCACGGTCTGAATTGGCCTGGTTTCCCAAATTACTACTCCGTAATAGAGGTTATGAAAATGGCTTCATGAGGATGGCCAACCAAGCTGTCATTTGAATGTACCAGCACACAGCTCTAACTTCCGATGCCTCTCAGTAGTCTTAAAGGTCCAATGCAAGCAGGGTTTTTTTAATATCAAAACATTTCTGGGAAAAAATTAAGTACCTTACTGTGATTGTTTTAAGTTAAAATTGTCAAAAAAGAAACAAGAATTGCTTCTTAGCAAAGAGCAATTTCTCAAGCAAGAATTTTGCAATGATGGTCGGGGAGTGGTCTGAGTGGGGAACAGAAAACAGACAAAGAGCTGTTATTGGCAGAGAGGTTTGGAACTCTCATTCTTATTGGTCTATTAACTACAGTAATTTACCGCTTGGTGAATTCACCAGGCAGGACTAAAATCCATCCCACCAAAACAGGCTGAAACTTCAGGCGGTCTTTTCTAACAGCTCTTACACTACATTTTCCACAATATACACACTATCTACCAAGAGTGTTTTCATCTATATTTTTCATAGCTGTCTATTTACCACCAGAAACCGATGCTGGCACTAAGACCGCACTCAACGAGCTGTAAAAGGCCGTAAGCAAACGAGAAAATGCTCATCCAAAAGCGGCGCTCCTAGTGGCCGGGGACATTAATGCAGGAAAACTTAAATCTGTTTACCTCATGTCACATGTCCAACCAGAGGGGGAGAAAAAAACTCTAGAACACTTTTACTCCACATACAGAGATGTGTACAAAGCTCTGCCTCACCCTCCATTGGGCAAATCTGACGCTAATTATATCCTCCTGATTCCTGCTTACAAGCAAAAACTAAAGCAGGAAGTACCAGTGACTCGCTCAATACAGAAGTGGTCAAATGACGCAGATGCTAAGCTATAGGACTGTTTTGCTAGCACAGGCAGGAATATGTTCCGGGATTCATCCTATGGCATTGAGGAGTATACCACATCAATCACCAGCATCATCCATAGGTGCATCGATGATGTCGTCCCCACAGTGACTGTACGTACATATCCTAACCAGAAGCCATGGATTACAGGCGACATCCGGACTGAGCTAAAGGCTAGAGCTGCTGCTTTCAAGAAGCAGGACACTAATCCGGACACTTATAAAAAAAAATCACACTATGCAGGACTAAGATTGAATCCTACTACAAAGGCACTGATGCTTGTCAGATGTGGCTGGGCTTGCAAACTATTACAGATTACAAAGGGAAACTCAGCCGCAAACTTCTGAGAGACACGAGCCTACCAGACAAGCTAAATGCCTTCTATGCTCGCTTCGAGGCAAGCAACACTGAAGCATGCATGAAAGCACCAGCTGTTCTGGATGACTGTGTGATCATCCTCTCCGTAGCCGATGTGAGTAAGACCTTTAAACAGGCCAACATTCATAAGGCCGCTGGGCCAGACGGATTACCAGGTCGTGTACTCAGAGCATGTGCTGACCAACTGGCAAGTGTCTTCACTGACATTTTCAACCTCTCACTGACCGAATCTGTAATACCTACATGTTTCAAACAGACCACCATAGTCCCTGTGCCCAAGAACACCAAGGTAACCTGCCTAAATGACTACCGCCCCATTGCACTGGCAATTGTAGCCATGAAGTGCTTTGAAAGGCTGGTCATGGCTCACAATCAACACCATCATCCCAGAAACCCTAGACCCACTCCAATTCACATACCGCGCCAACAGATCAGCAGATGACGCAATCTCAATTTCACTCCACACTTCCCTTTCCCACCTGGACCAAAGGAGCACCTATGTGAGAATGCTGTTCATCGACTACAGTTCAGCATTCAACACATAGTGCCCACAAAGCTCATCACTAAGCTAAGGACCTTGGGACTAAACACCTCCCTCTGCAACTGGATCCTAGACTTCCTGATGCGCCGCCCCAGGTGGTAAGGGTAGGAAACAACATATCTGCCACGCTGATCCTCAACACAGGTACCCCTCAAGGGTGCGTGTTTAGTCCCCTCCTGTACTCCCAAGCATGACTCCAACACCATCATTAAGTTTCCAGACGACAAGACAGTGGTAGGCTTGATCAGTGACAACGATGAGACAGTCTATAGGAAGGAGGTCAGACACCTGGCAGTGTGGTTCCAGGACAACAAACTCTCCCTCAATGTGAGCAAGGCCAAGGAGCTGATCGTGGACAACAGGAAAAGGAGGTCCGAGCACACCCCCATTCACATCGACAGGGCTGTAGTGGAGCAGGTCGAGAGCTTCAAGTTCCTTGTTGTCCACATCAACAACAAACTAACATGATCCAAATACACCAAGACAGTCGTGAAGAGGGCACGACAATACCTATTCCCCCTAAGGAGACCTCAAAGTTATAAAGCTGCACCTGGTATGTCAACTGCTCGGCATCTGACCTTAAGGCGCTACAGAGGGTAGTTAGTACGGCCCAGTACATCACTGGGGCCAAGCTTCCTGCCATCCAGGACCTCTATACTAGACGGTGTCAGAGGAAGGCCCCAAAAAAATTGAAAAGGAGACTCCAGACACCAAAGTCATAATCTGTTCTCTCTGCTACCGCACTGCAAGCAGTACCAGAGCGCCAAGTCACTTTACCCCTACCTTCAATTACCTCAACTAACCTATAACCCCGCACATTGACTCGGTACTGGTACCCTCTGTATATAGCCTCATTATTGTTATTTAATTGTGTTACTTTTTTAAACTTTAGTTTATTCAGTAGATATTTTCTTAACTCTTATTTTCTTAAAACTGCATTGTTGGTTAAGGGCTCGTAAGTATTAATTTAACGGTTGTATTCGGCACGTGACAAATGACATTTGAGATGATTTTCACATTTTAACAGTACTATTCCTAACTCGTAGTGTGGAAATGTGTATAAAATGCTGGAAATCATGTTTTGGACAGAACTGGGCCTTTAAGGAGAGCATGTCACTTTGGACCATTGAGATACACTCTTTGTATCTCTTACAGTTCAAACAGGAAAGACAGATGACTCCTGGCAGAAAACATGAGACTCAACCAATCAGGAACAAGTGCAGTATGTTGCCTGCGAGAGAAGCTCCTGACAATACCAGCAGACGCTAAGCTCATCCTTCATAGTGATCCCATTGACCGAGATGACCTCAGCTGTCTCAACCTTTACACTGTGGTACTCTGAGTCAAGGGGCAAGCCACCCACTGAGTTTAACATATGAAAGAGGGATACCTAGTCAGTTGTACAACTGAATGCCTTCAACTGAAATGTGTCTTCGGCATTTAACCCAACCCCTCTGAATCAGAGAGGTGTGGGGATATTGCCTTAATCGACATCAACGTCTTCAGGTGCCCGGGGAACAGTGGGTTAACTGCCTTTAACCCACACAGGTACTTAGACCGCTGCTTGAGATGTGAATCAAGACCCTCGCTCCCAGTGATCCTATTGACCCAAATGACCTCAAGTGTCTTGAACTGGCATTGTGATGATCTTAGTCAAGGGGCAAGCTACTGACTGTATTTGAGGAGATGTTAATTAAAGGTGAGCAAAGGCTGGTGTGCTATTTTCATCTGTTTGGGTCACAATTAGGCCTACGCATACCTCTGAAGAACACAACGTATAGAGACACATATAAATAGGACGATAACCCACAAAGGTATTGAGACAGCTGCTCGAGGTCGTCCTCTGATTGTTGCTGGTGGATTTGATGTAAGCGTTTGTTTTCCTGGAAGTGGAGGTGTAGGTCATTCTTACCTGCAGAGTAGAGGCCGCTGAGTCGCTGGTCTCTGTCAGGCCCGTGCTCCTTGGTAGACTGGACACAATGTATCTGGAACCTGCCTTTGGCACAGGCTGTCTGACTACCAGCTTTCCTTTCCTTGTCTCCGCTAGAAACAGACTGTACCAGTAGGCATCATTGGAGACCAGGGTGGAATCCGCAATGGTCGAATTCCTCTCGCTGATCACGCTGTTCCTACTTGGAGGGGCCGCTTTGCTGGGCATTGGTTTCTGACACTTCAACACACAGGTGACCAATATGGTGATCAATAACAGGAAGGACACTGAGCCCAGGCCAATCACCAAATATAGGTTTAAATCAGAAAATATGTCATATTCTAGAGGCACCTCCGTCATGTCAGAGTAGGCTTTAACGGCAGTCTCCACTGTTGAGAGCTTTATGGTAACTGTAGCAGAGAGAGCAGGATCCCCGTTGTCCTTGGCGATGACAACCAGCCGTTGATGACGCGGATCTCTGTAACTGAACATTCTCATAGTACGTATCTCTCCGTTGTATTGGTCCAGACTGAATAGAGTGGCGTCGGTAACCTGTAGAAACTGGTATGTAATCCGAGAGTTCTGGACCGAGTCCGTGTCTATGGCTATCACCTTGGAGACCAGGCATCCTTTATCGGTGGATCTGGGGATCTTCTCCTCCACCACGGAGCCGTGCGCGCGCCACGGAGACACTATGACCGGGGTGTTGTCGTTTTGGTCCACAATAATGATGTGGACAGTCACGTTACTGTTGAGCGGAGGAACACCAGAGTCTCTGGCCTCAATGTGGAAAAGGAACTCCTTCTCTATCTCATAGTCAAACGTCTTTAGTGCGTAAAGATTACCGTTCTCCGGATTGATGGAGAACAGCATGGACATGGAGGTGTTCACTATCTCCTTCTCTATGATGAAATAAACTAGATACTGGTTTTCATGGAGGTCTGGATCAAACGCAGTGAGGGAACTTAGCAAGGCCCCAGGTGCGTTATTCTCCATAACGGGTATAGTGTAGAACGACTGGGGAAACTGTGGAACGTTGTCGTTAACATCTAGTAGTTCTAAAGTCATCGTTTCGTTGTCAGACAGCGTAGGGGAACCCCTGTCTGTTACCGTAAAAGTTATTTCATATTCTGGAACCTTCTCACGGTCCAGAGGTTGTGAAACTACTAACTCATAATAATTATCAGAAGACTCTCTCAGTGCAAAAGGTAATGTATCAGCAATACGAATATCAACTATCCCATTGTCACCTGAATCTTTATCGCTGACACTAACCACTGCTATCACACTGTCTACTGGAATATCCTCCTTGACAGGGCTTTGAAACGATTTAATTGATATCTCAGGGTGATTGTCATTCATATCTGTGACCAAAATAGTTAATTTACTCTGCCCTGTCAATGAATTAGGCCCCTTATCAGTTGCTATGACTTCCATGTCATAAATCCTGAAATCTTCATAATTAATCATTTCTTTGACTCTGATTTCACCATTTTTGGTATTCAAACTAAACGTTTGTTGGGTTTTATCTGATGTATAAAGACTATATGAATATACTATTTCCGAATTGGTTCCCTCATCTAAGTCTGTTGCATTCAATTTAACCACAAGGCTCCCAATTGGAGAGTTTTCCATCACATTAATGTTGTAGCTTTCTTTATCAAATTGAGGGGCGTTGTCATTCGTGTCTATAACGCGAACAATGATGTTGGCTGTACCGGAGCGCGTGGGGACTCCACCATCGACAGCGGTGAGTATTAGATTATGAACCGCCTGTTCCTCTCGGTTTAAAACCTTTTTAAGAATCAAATCAGCAAACTTTGACCCGTCTCTTCCGGTCTGAATCTCTATACTGAAATGCTCACTCTCGCTTAAGTGATACGTATTGATAGAGTTTGCACCAAAATCTGGGTCTACTGCATTGGTTAGCGAGAATCGTTCTCCTGCAGCGGTGGATTCAGATATATCCAGGTGCATGGTGTCCCGGCGAAACTGGGGAGAGTTGTCATTTATGTCCATTATTTCAACTTCAATATTAAAAAGTCTAATTGGGTTTTCGATGGTAACATCCATTTTGAGGAAACAAGAGGATGTCTTAACGTTGCATAAGTATTCTCTGTCAATCTTCTCCGCTATTAGTAGCTCCCCTGTGTCTTTGTTTATCTCCAGATACCTCTTATTGGCGATAACATCCAACCGTATTTTACGTTGAGCCATGATTTTAGCATCCAAACCCAAATCAGCAGCTAAATTCGCAACAACGGAGCCTTCCTCGATCTCTTCGGGAATGGAATAGTGAGTAACCGCAGATGCCGTGTTCAAGACGGCAGAGAGAAGAAGAAAGACCGCGACATACCTTCTCCGAGGCTCTCCACTAATATGCACCTCCATTGTTGGGATGTGCCTCGTACTGCACGTTACGTTGGTGGCGAATTTGTGTCAAGAAAATTAGATATGTAACCTTTTGAAGATATAGACCAAAACGACCTTCTCAAAAGCAGATGAATGTCAGCACCCGCGAGCAGTCCATACAGAATACGCATAGCCTTTATCGCTATGGTGAACTGTCATGGCTCCCATTCCATCACAGAAGAGTGCGTTTCATTGACGAGCAGCGACCCTGTGCGCATTTTAGCAGCCCTTGCAACGTTGGATTTAATACATGTTTATTGCACACTTTTTGGTGATATTATTTATGTGACGAAAAAAGACGACACACAACAATATTGCTGGAATGTGAGGTAAAGAATACATGATGAACATTGCTTTATTTAGGCCTATTGTTGGGTAATTGTGATTCCATCTGGTAACAATACTAGCCGTTGTGGACAGAAATATGAGTTATCTGTTCGAGGTGAATTGATTGTTCAATGGTAAACGAATGGGATGTGCAAGTAAAATGGTTGTTGTTATTGTGAACACTTTCAAATGATGGTAGAACTTCAGCCAACGTGTTTATCAATTTTACGCATGGCAACTGCACATCACGTTAAAACCAGTAGAGTCCGAGTAGAGCAGGACCGCGGGACGGATTTGTCCAGTGGTTTTATTTGGCCCCCAAAGTGTTCTGAGCATAAGACTGTAACAACACCAGGAAATCAGCTCGAAGAGATTTTAATTTAAGAAATCTGTTACCAAGACTTCCCACGCGTAATAGAGAGAAACGTGGTGGTATACAAATGTAGGTAAAGTTTGAAAGTATTGTTTTAGTGAAACATAATATCTGTTTGGGCTTCTTCTAGTCAATTTGCAATCTACAAATGATCTGCAGTTATGTTCCGTTCCCACGAACATGCGCTCAATAACAAAGTTGGTCCATGACTGAATCAAGTTGACGATCACTGGGGTAAGAGGCTCAAAGCAGCGACTCGGGGTAGAAGCTACTGGACACGATGTATCTGGAGCCCGACTTTCGAACAGGCTGTCTGACAACAGCTTTCCTTTCCTAGTCTCCGCTAGAAACAGACTGTACCAGTAGGCATCGTATTTCTTACCTGCAGAGTAGAGGCCGCTGAGTCGCTGGTCTCTGTCAATCCCGTGCTCCTTGGTAGACTGGACACAATGTATCTGGAACCCGCCTTTGGCACAGGCTGTCTGACTACCAGCTTTCCTTTCCTCGTCTCCGCTAGAAACAGACTGTACCAGTAGGCATCGTTAGAGACCAGGGTGGAGTCCGCGATGGTCGAGTTCCTGTCACTGATCACGCTGTTCCTACTTGGAGGGGCCGCTTTACTTGGCATTGGTTTCTGACACTTCAGCACACAGGTGACCAATATGGTGATCAATAACAGAAAGGACACCGAGCCCAGGCCGATCACCAAATACAGGTTTATATCTGAAAATATGTCATATTCTAGCGGCACTTCAGTCATGTCAGAGTAGGCCTTAACGGCAGTCTCCACTGTTGAGAGCTTTATGGTAACTGTAGCAGAGAGAGCAGGTTCCCCGTTGTCCTTGGCGATGACAACCAGCCGTTGATGACGCGGATCTCTGTAACTGAACATTCTCATAGTACGTATCTCTCCGTTGTATTGGTCCAGACTGAATAGAGTGGCGTCAGTAACCTGTAGAAACTGGTATGTAATCCGAGAGTTCTGGACCGAGTCCGTGTCTATGGCTATCACCTTGGAGACCAGGGATCCTTTATCGGTGGATCTGGGGATTTTCTCCTCCACCACGGAGCCGTGCGCGCGCCACGGAGACACTATGACCGGTGGGTTGTCGTTCTGGTCCACAATAATGATGTGGACAGTCACGTTACTGCTGAGCGGAGGAACACCAGAGTCTCTGGCCTCAATATGGAAAATGAACTCCTTCTCTATCTCACAGTCAAACGTCTTTAGTGCGTAAAGATTACCGTTCTCCGGATTGATGGAGAACAGCATGGACATGGAGGTGTTCACTATCTCCTTCTCTATGATGAAATAAACTAGATACTGGTTTTCATGGAGGTCTGGATCAAACGCAGTGAGGGAACTTAGCAAGGCCCCAGGTGCGTTATTCTCCATAACGGGTATAGTGTAGAACGACTGGGGGAACTGTGGAACGTTGTCGTTTACGTCTAGTAGTTCTAAAGTCATCGTTTCGTTGTCAGATAGCGGAGGGGATCCCCTATCTGTTACCGTAAAAGTGATTTCATATTCAGGGACCTTCTCACGATCCAGAGGTTGTGAAACTACTAATTCGTAATAGTTATCAGAAGACTCTCTTAGTGCAAATGGCAATTGATCAGCAATATGGAGGTCAACTATACCATTTTCACCTGAATCTTTATCGCTGACACTAACAATTGCTATCACAGTGTCTATGGCTACATTTTCCTTTATAGGACTTTGAAACGATTTTATGGACATTTCTGGGTGATTGTCATTCATATCTGTAACTAAAATAGTTAATTTACACTGACTTGACAAGGAATTGGGTCCCTTGTCCATTGCTATGACTTCCATATCATAAATCCTGAAATCTTCATAATTAATCATTTCTTTGACTCTGATTTCACCACTATTAGAATTCAAACTGAAAATTGCTTGCGTTTTCTCTGATGTATAAAGGCTATATGAGTATATTATTTCCGAATTTGTTCCCTCATCTAAGTCAGTTGCATTCAATTCAATCACAAGGTTTCCAATTGGGGCGTTTTCCATCACATTGATGGTGTAGCTTTCTTTATCAAATTGAGGGGCGTTGTCATTCGTATCGAGAACGCGAACAATTATGTTGGCTGTGCCTGTGCGCGCGGGGACTCCGCCATCTACAGCGGTGAGTATTAGGTTATGGACCGCCTGCTCCTCTCGGTCTAAAGCATTTTTTAGAACCAAATCAGCAAACTTTGACCCGTCTCTCCCGGTTTGAATCTCAATACTAAAATGCTCTTCATCACTTAAGTGATACGACTTTACAGAGTTTGTACCGAAATCTGGGTCAACTGCATTGTTTAACGAGAATCGTTCACCTGCCGGGGTGGATTCTGATATATCCAGGTGCATGGTGTCTCTGCGAAAATGGGGCACGTTGTCATTTATGTCCATTATTTCCACTTCAATATTAAACATTCGTATTGGTTCTTCAATCGAAACATCCATTTTGAGGAAACAAGATGGATTTTTGCTGTTGCATAGGTATTCTCTGTCAATCTTCTCCGCGATGAATAGCTCTCCCGTCTCTTTGTTTATCTCCAGATACCTCTTATTGGCGATAACATCCAACCGTACTTTACGCTTAACTAAGGTTTTCGCATCAAGACCCAAATCAGCAGCCAAATTAGCAACAATAGAGCCTTCCTCCATTTCTTCGGGTATAGAATAGTGAGTAACCGCACATGCTGTGTTCATGGCGGTAGAGAAAATAAGAAATACCGAGACGTACCTTCTCCAGTGCTGTGCACTGATGTGCGTCTCCATTATTGTATTGCTTATCTCTGTGCGTAATGCAACACAACGAAAATATTAAGTTGTGTTGAATTTACGTCAAGAAAACGAGACGACCTTGTAACGTTTTGAAGATGGACAAAAAATGATATCGAAGGAATCGAAATTCAGGACCGGAAAATGTCCACACACAATAGGCACTGCGTCTATCACGATGACGAACTGTCATGGCGACGATTACATCACAGAATAGTGCGTTTTATTGGTGAACAGTGACACTTTGCGCATTTTGCCAGCCTATGCAGCTCTGGAATTGCAAACATTGCAAACGTTTAGGTTGTATTATTAGTGCGTTTAAACTTGAAGTATTCTGCGAGAACAGTTGCAACGGGACAACAGTGACTTTTCAACTTGTGAATTGAATGATTTGGTTGCATATAAGTACATTGAATGTGGAGCTGGAACTGTTGATTGCAAAAAAATGTGCAATCAACACGTGGTCGAACTTGAGTCAACCTATTCATCAATTTTACGCACGATAATTGTGCACTGAAGAAAACAACTCTATCAAATATATTGCTATTTATATTAAAGAATGGGTGTAGGTCATTCTTACCTGCAGAGTAGAGGCCGCTGAGTCGCTGGTCTCTGTCAGGCCAGTGCTCCTTGGTAGACTGGACACAATGTATCTGGAACCTGCCTTTGGCACAGGCTGTCTGACTACCAGCTTTCCTTTCCTTGTCTCCGCTAGAAACAGACTGTACCAGTAGGCATCGTTGGAGACCAGGGTGGAATCTGCGATGGTCGAATTCCTCTCGCTGATCACGCTGTTCCTACTGGGAGGAGCCGCATTACTGGGCTTTGGTTTCTGACACTTCAGCACACAGGTGACCAATATTGTGATCAATAACAGAAAGGACACTGAGCCCAGGCCGATCACCAAATAGAGGTTTAAGTCTGAAAATATGTCATATTCTAGAGGCACTTCAGTCATGTCAGAGTAGGCTTTAACGGCAGTCTCCACTGTTGAGAGCTTTATGGTAACTGTAGCAGAGAGAGCAGGGTCCCCGTTGTCCTTGGCGATGACAACCAGCCGTTGATGACGCGGATCTCTGTAACTGAACATTCTCATAGTACGTATCTCTCCGTTGTATTGATCCAGACTGAATAAGGTGGCGTCAGTAACCTGTAGAAACTGGTATGTAATCCGAGAGTTCTGGACCGAGTCCGTGTCTATGGCTATCACCTTGGAGACCAGGGATCCTTTATCGGTGGATCTGGGGATCTTCTCCTCCACCACGGAGCCGTGCGCGCGCCACGGAGACACTATGACCGGGGGGTTGTCGTTCTGGTCCACAATAATGATGTGGACAGTCACGTTACTGCTGAGCGGAGGAACACCAGAGTCTCTGGCCTCAATGTGGAAAAGGAACTCCTTCTCTATCTCGTAGTCAAACGTCTTTAGTGCGTAAAGATTACCGTTCTCCGGATTGATGGAGAACAGCATGGACATGGAGGTGTTCACTATCTCCTTCTCTATGATGAAATAAACTAGATACTGGTTTTCATGGAGGTCTGGATCAAACGCAGTGAGGGAACTTAGCAAGGCCCCAGGTGCGTTATTCTCCATAACGGGGATAGTGTAGAACGACTGGGGGAACTGTGGAACGTTATCGTTTACGTCTAGTAGTTCTAAAGTCATAGTTTCGTTGTCAGATAGTGGTGGGAAACCCCTATCTGTTACCGTAAAAGTTATGTCATATTCTGGGACCTTCTCACGATCCAGAGGTTGTGAAACTACCAGCTCATAATAGTTATCAGAAGACTCTCGAAGCGCAAAAGGTAATTGATCCGCAATGTGAATATTGACGATTCCATTTTCACCTGAATCTTTATCGCTGACACTCACAACTGCTATCACAGTGTCTATGGCTACATTTTCCTTTATAGGACTTTGAAACGATTTTATAGACATTTCTGGATGATTGTCATTCATATCTGTAACTAAAATGGTTAATTTACACTGACTTGACAAGGAATTCGGTCCTTTATCTGTTGCTATGACTTCCATGTCATAAATCCTGAAATCTTCATAATTTATCATTTCTTTTACCGTTATTTCTCCATTGTTAGCGTTTAAACTGAAAGTGCCTTGCGTTTTCTCCGATGTATACAAACTATATGAATATGTTATTTCCGAATTGGTGCCCTCATCTAAGTCTGTTGCATTCAATTGAACAACAAGACTTCCAATTGGAGAGTTTTCCATTATATCGATGTTGTACGTGTCTGTATTAAACTTAGGGGCGTTGTCATTTGTATCCAGAACCCGAACAATGATGTTGGCTGTTCCGGAGCGCGCGGGGACTCCGCCATCTACAGCGGTGAGTATTAGATTATGAACCGCCTGCTCCTCTCGGTCTAAAGCCTTTTTCAGTATCAAATCAGCAAATTTTGCTCCATCTCTACCAGTCTGTATTTCGATATTGAAATGTTCACTCTCACTTAGGTGGTAGGTTTTAACAGTGTTGCTACCAACGTCCGGGTCCACTGCATTGTTCAGAGAGAATCGCTCACCCACGGGAGTAGATTCTGATATATCCAAATCCATTGTGTCCCGTCGAAAATGTGGCGCGTTGTCGTTTATATCCATGATTTCTAATTCTATATTGAACATCCTTATTGGATTTTCAATTGTTGCATCCATTTTAAGAAAACATGATGTTGCTGTCTTAGTTGGACAAAGAGATTCCCTGTCCAACCTTTCGACGATATACAGCTCGCCAGTCTCTTTGTTAACGTCCAGATATTTTTTGCTGGCAATAACATCCAAGCGCATCTTGCGTTTACTGAGACTGTTCATGTTCAGCCCCAAATCAGAGGCCAGATTAGCAATAACGGAGCCTTCCTCCATTTCCTCCGGAACAGAATAGTGAGTAACCGCATACACCGTGTTCAGGGCGGCAGAGAAAAGAAGAAAGACCGAGACGTACCTTTTACAGGGCTGAACGATGCGATGTTCAGCCATCGTTTGACTGTTTTCCGCAATGCAACAAAATGGGACCTTTTTGAATATGAGAAGACGAGACGATGACAATTCCGGCGTTGTAACGCAATGCAATTTAAATTATCATTTGTCAAAGACGGATTCAGGACCAGGGAGCTGTTCACGTGAAATTGCCTTACTGTCTTGCTCGCGACGAACTGTCATGGCGACTGTTACATCACAGAATAGTGGGTTTTATTGGTGAGCAGCGACGCTTTGCGCATTTTACCAGACCACCTTACAATTGGAAATATGGTCACCTTTCTGGTGAGACTAACTGTTGGATTAAGGAAATACATATGTCCAAATATGTTTTTTTTTTAAATACAACTTTTATTAATTATCTGTATATATTTGTGCCCTGGTTTTACGCACGGGACTACAGCAACTGTATATATAGCATAGCATTGAAGTGTGTTGTAATAAATTAAGAGTATACTCTTACTTGCAAAGTAGAGGCCGCTGAGTCGCTGGTCTCTGTCAATCCCGTGCTCCTTGGTAGACTGGACACGATGTATCTGGAGCCCGCCTTTGGCACAGGCTGTCTGACTACTAGCTTTCCTTTCCTCGTCTCCGCTAGAAACAGACTGTACCAGTAGGCATCATTGGAGACCAGGGTGGAATCCGCAATGGTCGAATTCCTCTCGCTGATCACGCTGTTCCTACTTGCAGGGGCCGCTTTACTTGGTATTGGTTTCTGACACTTCAGCACACAGGTGACCAATATGGTGATCAATAACAAAAAGGACACAGAGCCCAGGCCAATCACCAAATACAGGTTTAAATCTGAAAATATGTCATATTCTAGAGGCACTTCCGTCATGTCAGAGTAGGCTTTAACGGCAGTCTCCACTGTTGAGAGCTTTATGGTAACTGTAGCAGAGAGAGCAGGGTCCCCGTTGTCCTTGGCGATGACAACCAGCCGTTGATGACGCGGATCTCTGTAACTGAACATTCTCATAGTCCGGATTTCTCCGTTGTATTGGTCCAGACTGAATAAGGTGGCGTCAGTAACCTGTAGAAACTGGTATGTAATCCGAGAGTTCTGGACCGAGTCCGTGTCTATGGCTATCACCTTGGAGACCAGGGATCCTTTATCGGTGGATCTGGGGATCTTCTCCTCCACCACGGAGCCGTGCGCGCGCCACGGAGACACTATGACCGGGGTATTGTCGTTCTGGTCCACAATAATGATGTGGACAGTCACGTTACTGCTGAGCGGAGGAACACCAGAGTCTCTGGCCTCAATGTGGAAAAGGAACTCCTTCTCTATCTCATAGTCAAACGTCTTTAGTGCGTAAAGATTACCGTTCTCCGGATTGATGGAGAACAGCATGGACATGGAGGTGTTCACTATCTCCTTCTCTATGATGAAATAAACTAGATACTGGTTTTCATGGAGGTCTGGATCAAACGCAGTGAGGGAACTTAGCAAGGCCCCAGGTGCGTTATTCTCCATAACGGGTATAGTGTAGAACGACTGGGGGAACTGTGGAACGTTGTCGTTTACGTCTAGTAGTTCTAAAGTCATCGTTTCGTTGTCAGATAGCGGAGGGGAACCCCTGTCTGTTACCGTAAAAGTGATTTCATATTCAGGGACCTTCTCACGATCCAGAGGCTCTGAAACTACCAACTCGTAATAGTTATCAGAAGACTCTCTTAGAGCAAATGGCAATTGATCAGCAATGTGAATATCGACTTTTCCATTGTCACCTGAATCTTTATCGCTGACACTGACTACTGCTATCACCGTGTCTACTGCTATGTCCTCCTTGACTGGACTTTGAAATGATTTGATGGATATTTCAGGATGATTATCATTCATATCTGTGACTAGAATAGTTAACTTACACTGTCCTGATAAGGAATTGGTCCCCTTGTCGGTTGCTATGACTTCCATATCATAGATTCTAAAATCTTCATAATTAATCATTTCTTTTACTCTGATTTCTCCGTTAGTTGGGTTCAAACTGAATGTTCCTTGAGCCTTTTCTGATGTATACAAACTAAATGAATAGACAATGTCCGAATTAGTACCATCATCTATATCAGTTGCGTTCAAGTTAACTACAAGACTTCCAAATGGATAGTTCTCCATTATGTTTATATTGTAATTATCCTTTTCAAATTGAGGGGCGTTGTCATTCGTGTCCAGCACGCGAACAATGATGTTGGCTGTTCCGGAGCGCGCGGGGACTCCGCCATCTACAGCGGTGAGTATTAGATTATGAACCGCCTGCTCCTCTCGGTCTAAAGTCTTTTTCAAAATTAGATCAGCAAACTTTGACCCGTCTCTCCCAGTCTGAACTTCAATATTAAAATGCTCACTTTCACTGAGATAGTATGTTTTAACTGAGTTTGTACCGACATCAGAATCCACTGCATTGTTTAAGGAAAATCTTTCCCCAGTTGGCGTGGATTCAGATATGTCCAGATGTATGGAATCTCGTCGAAAGTTCGGTGCATTGTCATTGATATCCATTATTTCCAATTCGATGTTGAATATTCGTATTGGGTTTTCGATTGTTGCATCCAATTTCAGAAAACAAGTCGTGGCTGTTTTAGAAGCGCAGAGATATTCTCGATCTATCTTCTCAACAATGTACAGTTCGCCCGTTTCTTTGTTCACATCCAAATATTTCTTATTGGCAATGATGTCTAACCGCATCTTCCGTCTACTCAGTGTTTTCACGTCCAGTCCCAAATCAGCGGCTAGATTAGCAACAACAGAGCCTTCCTCCATTTCTTCCGGGATAGAATAATGGGTAACGGCAGACAACGTGTTCATAGTCGCAAATAATAAAATAAAAACCGACACGTACCTTTTCCAGGGCTGAAGGACACAATGTGCCTCCATCGTTTGATTGTTTTGATCCGTGAGTGAAGCACTATAGAAAACGATACCTTTTGATGGTGGTATGAAAAGCCAAACGTGTCGACCGTTGTACCGACATGTATTTTAGATCATCCTTTTCACAGCGAAGGATACAGGACCAAGGAGACGTCCACAAATTGCATTGCTTTCTTCACTGTAACGAACTGTCATGGCGACTGTTACATAACAGAAGAGTTCGTTTTACTGGTGAACAGCGACACTTCGCGCATTTTACCAGCATTCACACCATTGAATTTAAACCGGGGAGGAAAGTTTCATTGATTAAAATAGGTATAATAGAAACAATAGTTCTAAATGTTTTTGTTGTTTTTCGTTGTCATACTTGTTTGTTCACAACCCATAAATGTATGCTTATATGCATGAACGTTTCACCCTACATTGACTACTTTTACGCACAGACACCCAGCACTTGTTTATCAAAGGGATTAAGGGTCATTTGGTTAAATCAAATGGTGAGTTTTGTCTTACCTGCAGAGTAGAGGCCGCTGAGTCGCTGGTCTCTGTCAGGCCAGTGCTCCTTGGTAGACTGGACACAATGTATCTGGAACCTGCCTTTGGCACAGGCTGTCTGACTACCAGCTTTCCTTTCCTTGTCTCCGCTAGAAACAGACTGTACCAGTAAGCATCGTTGGAGACCAGGGTGGAATCTGCGATGGTCGAATTCCTCTCGCTGATCACGCTGTTCCTACTTGGAGGGGCCGCTTTGCTGAGCTTTGGTTTCTGACATTTCAGCACACAGGTGACCAATATGGTGATCAATAACAAAAAGGACACTGAGCCCAGGCCGATCACCAAATATACGTTTAAGTCTGAAAATATGTCATATTCTAGAGGCACTTCTGTCATGTCAGAGTAGGCTTTAACGGCAGTCTCCACTGTTGAGAGCTTTATGGTAACTGTAGCAGAGAGAGCAGGGTCCCCGTTGTCCTTGGCGATGACAACCAGCCGTTGATGACGCGGATCTCTGTAACTGAACATTCTCATAGTACGTATCTCTCCGTTGTATTGGTCCAGACTGAATAAGGTGGCGTCCGTAACCTGTAGAAACTGGTATGTAATCCGAGAGTTCTGGACCGAGTCCGTGTCTATGGCTATCACCTTGGAGACCAGGGATCCTTTATCGGTGGATCTGGGGATCTTCTCCTCCACCACGGAGCCGTGCGCGCGCCACGGAGACACTATGACCGGGGTGTTGTCGTTCTGGTCCACAATAATGATGTGGACAGTCACGTTACTTCTGAGCGGAGGAACACCAGAGTCTCTGGCCTCAATGTGGAAAATGAACTCCTTCTCTATCTCATAGTCAAACGTCTTTAGTGCGTAAAGATTACCGTTCTCCGGATTGATGGAGAACAGCATGGACATGGAGGTGTTCACTATCTCCTTCTCTATGATGAAATAAACTAGATACTGGTTTTCATGGAGGTCTGGATCAAACGCAGTGAGGGAACTTAGCAAGGCCCCAGGTGCGTTATTCTCCATAACGGGTATAGTGTAGAACGACTGGGGAAACTGTGGAACGTTGTCGTTTACGTCTAGTAGTTCTAAAGTCATAGTTTCGTTGTCAGATAGCGGAGGGGAACCCCTGTCTTTTACCGTAAAAGTGATTTCATATTCAGGGACCTTCTCACGATCCAGAGGTTGTGAAACTACTAATTCGTAATAGTTATTAGAAGACTCTCTCAGCGCAAAAGGTAATTTATCAGATATACGAATATCAACTATCCCATTGTCACCTGAATCTTTATCGCTGACACTGACTACTGCTATCACCGTGTCTACTGCTATGTCCTCCTTGACTGGACTTTGAAATGATTTGATGGATATTTCAGGATGATTATCATTCATATCTGTGACTAGAATGGTTAATTTACACTGACCTGTTAAGGAATTGGGTCCCTTATCTGTTGCTATGACTTCCATGTCGTAGATCCTGAAATCTTCGTAATTGATCATTTCCTTGACCGTGATCTCACCGTTGTTAGTGTTTAAATCGAACGTTAGTTGTGTTTTCTCTGATGTATACAGGCTATAAGAATATAATATTTCCGAATTGGTGCCCTCATCTAAGTCTGTCGCATTCAATTTAACAACAAGATTTCCAATTGGAGAGTTTTCCATTATATCGATTTTGTAGTTGTCTTTGTCAAACTTAGGGGCGTTGTCGTTTGTATCAAGCACACGAACAGTAATGCTGGCTGTCCCGGAACGCGTGGGTACCCCGCCATCTACAGCGGTGAGTATTAGATTATGAACCGCCTGCTGCTCTCGATCTAAAGCCTTTGTCAGGATCAAATCAGCAAACTTTGATCCATCTCTTCCGGTCTGAATTTCTATATTGAAATGGTCACTGTCACTTAGATGGTAGGTTTTCACTGAATTAGCCCCAACATCAAGGTCAACTGCATTATTGACAGAGAACCTTTCACCGGCCTGCGTTGCTTCAGAAATATCTAAGTTTATGGTGTCCCTTCGAAAATTTGGTGCATTATCATTGATGTCCATTATCTCTAATTCGATATAAAATATCCGCTGTGGGTTTTCGACAATAGCCTCCATTTTTAGAAAACAAGATGTAGATGTCTTAGCAGTGCAAATTAATTCTCTGTCAATCCTCTCTGCGATATACAGCTGCCCCGTTTCTTTGTTCACATCCAGATATTTCTTATTCGCTATGACATCCAATCGAATCCTCCTTTTACTCAGCGTTTTTACATCCAGACCCAAATCAGCAGCTAAATTAGCAACATCGGAACCTTCTTCCATTTCCTCGGGAATAGAATAGTGAGTGACGGCAGACGCAGTGTTCAGGACGGCAATAAAAAGAAGAAAGACCGAGCCGTACCTTCCCCAGTGTTGTGCGCTGATATGCGCCTCCATTGTTATATTTGTAGACTCTGGTTACTACGCAGTCAGGTAAAAATAAAACAACGTGAGCCAGCTGAAGACAATATGTAAAAATAATACTTTAGAACTCCGTTGGCGTTTTAGAAGGAGCAGGGAATAAAAATGTCCTTTCTGAAGGTATTTTGCAACGGGAGCTGTCCACTGGGTTTTGAAGGCTACACCGCCTTCATTATGACGTACTGTTACGGCGACCATTGCATCACAAGCGAGTCTGTTTTGCTAGCTGGTCAACAGCGACGCTTTGTGCATGTAACAAGCTTGGAGACATTTCTCTTCGCATTTAGGCGGACTATACTTGAAAAATATAACTAAAACCAGACACAAGCATCCAAACGGCTGTAGCACCATTAGCTGCAAGGTTTTAATCGACGTAAATAATGAAAAACGAATAGGGTAGCCCATATGTGATTTATTTGTCTTTACCCAGCTCTAACCACTTCCAGTAGATTACGCGCTGTCCATTCATTATCAGAACGGTGAAGTGGTTTCACCCAATATATTTATATGTTAAAAGTTGTTGAAGACCTTATCTGTTGTTGATTGAGTGTCATGTTTTGACATTGAGTGTCTTCCATTGCATTTTAAAGTACGCACTGAGAGATTAACATTTACGCGCGAGGCGAACGTATAAAGACTCAAACACGCTCGAGGCGAACGCATACAGACTCAAACACGGTCAGTAGGCTACAGTTAAAACAACATTTTGCAGATTTGAAATGAAGAGTTTTATTCTTACCTGCAGTGTAGAGGCTGCTGAGTCACTGGTCTCTGTCAGGCCAGTGCTCCTTGGTAGACTGGACACGATGTATCTGGAACCCGCCTTTGGCACAGGCTGTCTGACTACCAGCTTTCCTTTCCTCGTCTCCGCTAGAAACAGACTGTACCAGTAGGCATCGTTGGAGACCAGGGTGGAATCCGCGATAGTCGAATTCCTCTCACTGATCACGCTGTTCCTACTTGGAGGAGCCGCTTTACTTGGTATTGGTTTCTGACACTTCAGCACACAGGTGACCAATATGGTGATCAATAACAGGAAGGACACTGAGCCCAGGCCGATCACCAAATACAGGTTTAAATCTGAAAATATGTCATATTCTAGAGGCACTTCAGTCATGTCAGAGTAGGCTTTAACGGCAGTCTCCACTGTTGAGAGCTTTATGGTAACTGTAGCAGAGAGAGCAGGGTCCCCGTTGTCCTTGGCGATGACAACCAGCCGTTGATGACGCGGATCTCTGTAACTGAACATTCTCATAGTCCGGATTTCTCCGTTGTATTGGTCCAGACTGAATAAGGTGGCGTCAGTAACCTGTAGAAACTGGTATGTAATCCGAGAGTTCTGGACCGAGTCCGTGTCTATGGCTATCACCTTGGAGACCAGGGATCCTTTATCGGTGGATCTGGGGATCTTCTCCTCCACCACGGAGCCGTGCGCGCGCCACGGAGATACTATGACCGGGGTATTGTCGTTCTGGTCCACAATAATGATGTGGACAGTCACGTTACTGTTGAGCGGAGGAACACCAGAGTCTCTGGCCTCAATGTGGAAAAGGAACTCCTTCTCTATCTCATAGTCAAACGTCTTTAGTGCGTAAAGATTACCGTTCTCCGGATTGATGGAGAACAGCATGGACATGGAGGTGTTCACTATCTCCTTCTCTATGATGAAATAAACTAGATACTGGTTTTCATGGAGGTCTGGATCAAACGCAGTGAGGGAACTTAGCAAGGCCCCAGGTGCGTTATTCTCCATAACGGGTATAGTGTAGAACGACTGGGGGAACTTTGGAACGTTATCGTTAACATCTAGTAGTTCTAAAGTCATCGTTTCGTTGTCAGACAGCGTAGGGGAACCCCTGTCTGTTACCGTAAACGTGATTTCATATTCTGGGACCTTCTCACGATCCAGAGGTTGTGAAACTACCAACTCATAATAGTTATCAGAAGACTCTCTTAGTGCAAATGGCAATTGATCAGCAATGTGAATATCGACTTTTCCATTTTCTCCTGAATCTTTATCGCTGACACTAACCACTGCTATCACCGTGTCTACTGCGATAACCTCCTTGACTGGACTTTGAAAGGATTTGATCGATAATTCGGGATGATTATCATTCATATCTGTCACTAAGATAGTCAGTTTGCAATGTCCAGATAAAAAATGTGTTCCTTTGTCCGTTGCTATAACTTCCATATCATATATCCTAAAATCTTCATAATTTATCATGTCCTTTACTGTTATTTCACCAGTGTTAGGGTTTAAACTGAACGTTTCTTGCGTTTTCTCTGATGTATAAAGACTATATGAATATACTATTTCCGCATTTGAGCCCTCGTCCAAATCAGTTGCATTCAGTTTCACTACTAAACGTCCAATTGGAGAATTCTCCATTATATCTATGTTGTAGCTGTCCTTATCAAATTTAGGGGCGTTGTCATTGGTATCCAGGACACGGACAATGATATTCGCTGTGCCTGTGCGTGAAGGGACTCCTCCATCTACAGCAGTGAGTATTAGATTATGAACCGACTGCTCCTCTCTGTCTAAAGCCTTTTTCAGAATCAAATCAGTAAATTTAGACCCGTCTCTTCCGGTCTGTATTTCTATATTGAAGTGCTCACTTTCACTCAGATAGTATGTTTTAATTGAATTCGTACCAATATCTGGGTCCACTGCATTGTTCAATGAGAACCTTTCGCCCGCAGGAGTAGACTCCGCTATATCCAAATGCATTGTGTCTCTTCGAAAATGAGGCGCATTGTCGTTAATGTCCAGTATTTCCAATTCAATGTTGAACATTCTTACTGGATTTTCAATAGTTGCATCCAATTTGAGAAAGCATGTTGTTTTTGATATGCAAAGATATTCTCTGTCAATTTTTTCAACAATGTACAGCTCTCCTGTTTCTTTGTTCACATCCAAGTATTTCTTATTGGCAATCACGTCTAACCGCATTTTTCGTCTACTTAGTTCCAGCACGTCTAGTCCCAGATCAGCAGCTAAATTGGCGACAACAGAGCCTTCCTTTAATTCCTCCGGAATAGAATAGTGAGTAACCGCATACACCGTGTTCAGGGCGGAAGAGAAAAGAAGAAAGACCGAGACGTACCTTCCCCAGTGCTCTGCGCTTCTGTGCGCCTCCATTGTTATATTTTGGTGTCCTGGTTAGTGAACAGTCAGGTCAAACACAACAAGAACCAGGATAATACAAATATTTACAAGAGAATAGCTCAACTCCTTTGGCGTTTATGTCGAGCCGAGCAGAAAAATGTCCCTTTTTAATGGTTTCAGCACCGGGAGCTGTCCATTGCGTTGGTACACTGCCTTAATAACTATGACGAATTGTCATGGCGATTATTGCATCACAAGCGAGTGTGTTCAGCTGGTGAACAGCGACGCATTGTGCATATAACAAGCTTGCACATCTGTTCTCCCTTCTACTTTGTTGGACTATGTCTGGATATTATATATCCAGTAATTCTAGATAGATGTATGCAAATGTGTGAAGCATAATTACCTAAAAGACCAAGGTAGTCGATATGTGATCCCCGTTTTTTGCCAGACATTTCTATTGTAAAACTTGTTATAGACCAACATGATGTTGATTAGTTGTTTTTTCAAGAGCCAACAAGTGTTTTCTCTTAAATATCAACACACGTATAGACATTCACGCACTACGTGATTAGGTGAAGAGTCATACATGGACAACAGACCACAGTAAAATAGTTTTCTGATCAGAAATTAAGAGTTTATTCGTACCTGCAGAGTAGAGGCTGCTGAGTCACTGGTCTCTGTCAGGCCAGTGCTCCTTGGTAGACTGGACACGATGTATCTGGAACCCGCCTTTGGCACAGGCTGTCTGACTACCAGCTTTCCTTTCCTCGTCTCCGCTAGAAACAGACTGTACCAGTAGGCATCGTTGGAGACCAGGGTGGAATCTGCGATGGTCGAATTCCTCTCGCTGATCACGCTGTTCCTACTTGGAGGGGCCGCTTTGCTGGGCATTGGTTTCTGACACTTCAGCACACAGGTGACCAATATGGTGATCAATAACAGAAAGGACACGGAGCCCAGGCCGATCACCAAATACAGGTTTAAATCTGAAAATATGTCATATTCTAGCGGCACTTCAGTCATGTCAGAGTAGGCTTTAACGGCAGTCTCCACTGTTGAGAGCTTTATGGTAACTGTAGCAGAGAGAGCAGGATCCCCGTTGTCCTTGGCGATGACAACCAGCCGTTGATGACGCGGATCTCTGTAACTGAACATTCTCATAGTCCGGATTTCTCCGTTGTATTGGTCCAGACTGAATAAGGTGGCGTCAGTAACCTGTAGAAACTGGTATGTAATCCGAGAGTTCTGGACCGAGTCCGTGTCTATGGCTATCACCTTGGAGACCAGGGATCCTTTATCGGTGGATCTGGGTATCTTCTCCTCCACCACGGAGCCGTGCGCGCGCCACGGAGACACTATGACCGGGGTGTTGTCGTTCTGGTCCACAATAATGATGTGGACAGTCACGTTACTGCTGAGCGGAGGAACACCAGAGTCTCTGGCCTCAATGTGGAAAAGGAACTCCTTCTCTATCTCATAGTCAAACGTCTTTAGTGCGTAAAGATTACCGTTCTCCGGATTGATGGAGAACAGCATGGACATGGAGGTGTTCACTATCTCCTTCTCTATGATGAAATAAACTAGATACTGGTTTTCATGGAGGTCTGGATCAAACGCAGTGAGGGAACTTAGCAAGGCCCCAGGTGCGTTATTCTCCATAACGGGTATAGTGTAGAACGACTGGGAAAACTGAGGAACGTTGTCGTTTACGTCTAGTAGTTCTAAAGTCATAGTTTCGTTGTCAGATAGCGGAGGGGAACCCCTGTCTGTCACCGTAAAAGTGATTTCATATTCAGGGACCTTCTCACGATCCAGAGGCTCTGAAACTACCAACTCGTAATAGTTATCAGAAGACTCTCTCAGCGCAAAAGGTAATTTATCAGCTATACGAATATCAACTATCCCATTGTCACCTGAATCTTTATCGCTGACACTGACTACTGCTATCACCGTGTCTACTGCTATGTACTCCTTGACTGGACTTTGAAATGATTTGATTGATATTTCGGGATGATTATCATTCATATCCGTAACTAAAATGGTTAATTTACACTGACCTGTCAATGAATTGGACCCCTTATCTGTTGCTATGACTTCCATATCATAGATCCTGAAATCCTCATAATTGATCATTTCCTTTACCGTGATCTCACCGTTGTTAGGGTTTAAATTGAACATTTGTTGTGTTTTCTCTGATGTGTACAGGCTATAAGAATATAATATTTCCGAATTGGTGCCCTCATCTAAGTCTGTTGCATTCAATTTAACAACAAGGCTTCCAATAGGGGAGTTTTCCATTATATCGATTTTGTAGTTGTCTTTGTCAAATTTAGGGGCGTTGTCGTTCGTATCTAAAACGCGAACAACTATACTGGCTGTACCAGAGCGCGCAGGGACTCCACCGTCTTCAGCGGTGAGTATTAGATTATGAACCGCCTGCTGCTCTCGGTCTAATACCCTTTTCAGTATCAAATCAGCGAATTTTGACCCGTCTCTTCCTGTCTGAATTTCGATGGTAAAGTGCTCATTTTCGCTCAATAGGTATGTTTTCACTGAGTTTGAACCAACGTCAGGATCCACTGCATTGTTAACAGAAAATCGTTCACCACCCTGTGTTGCTTCTGAAATATCCAAGTTAATGGTGTCCCTTCGGAAATGGGGGGCGTTATCATTGATGTCCATTATCTCTATTTCGATATAAAAGATCCGTTGTGGATTTTCAATAATAGCTTCCATTTTAAGAAAACAGGATGTCTTAGCAGGGCAAAGATATTCCCTGTCCATCTTCTCTACAATGTACAGCTCCCCCGTTTCTTTGTTCACATCCAGATATTTTTTATTCGAGATAATGTCTAACCGCATCTTACGTCCACTCAATGTTTTCACATCCAAACCTAAATCAACTGCAAGATTAGCCACAACGGAGCTCTCCTCCATTTCTTCAGGAATAGAATAGTGAGTAACGGCATATGCCGTGTTCAGGGCGGCAGAGAAAATAAAGAAGACCGAGACGTACCTTCTCCAGTGCTGTGCGCTGATACGTGCCTCCATTGTTATCTTTGTGAGCTTTGTTGACAAAGCAGTCAGGTCAAACAAAATGTGATACAACTGAATAAGATCTTTAAAACAGCATAGCACAATTCCTTTGGTGTTTAAGGGCGATCAAGGCAGAATAATCTCCTTTTTGACGGATTCAGCACTGGGAGCTGTCCACCACGTTTGTACACTGTCTTCTTTATGACGAAATGTCATGGCGACGATTGCGTCGCAAAATAGTGTGTTTAGCTGGTAAACAGCGACACTTTGTGCACAAAACAAGGTTGTACATCTGACTAAAACAACATACAAGGACGCAAAAGTGTGGAGCATTGTTGCCTGAAAGATTGTGATGGACCTTAAGAATAGAGCAAGACCAAGGTAGCCTTTATGTGATTTTTTTGATTTTGCCACATGTATTTATCTTTTAGAGGTTTTCGTAGACCTTTGGTATAGAGATTGAGTATTATTTTCCAAGCACTGAAGTGTCTTCCATTTAATAATAAAATACATGTATAGACGTTTACGCACAAGGTGAATTTGTAAAGAGTCATACACGGACAAAAGACTACATTACAACAGCTGTTTAAATATCTGAAATTAAGAGTTTAGTATTACCTGCAGTGTAGAGGCCGCTGAGTCGCTGGTCTCTGTCAGGCCCGTGCTCCTTGGTAGACTGGACACAATGTATCTGGAACCCGCCTTTGGCACAGGCTGTCTGACTACCAGCTTTCCTTTCCTTGTCTCCGCTAGAAACAGACTGTACCAGTAGGCATCGTTGGAGACCAGGGTGGAATCCGCGATAGTCGAATTCCTCTCGCTGATCACGCTGTTCCTACTGGGAGGGGCCGCTTTACTTGGCATTGGTTTCTGACACTTCAGCACACAGGTGACCAATATGGTGATCAATAACAGAAAGGACACGGAGCCCAGGCCGATCACCAAATACAGGTTTAAATCTGAAAATATGTCATATTCTAGCGGCACTTCAGTCATGTCAGAGTAGGCTTTAACGGCAGTCTCCACTGTTGAGAGCTTTATGGTAACTGTAGCAGAGAGAGCAGGATCCCCGTTGTCCTTGGCGATGACAACCAGCCGTTGATGACGCGGATCTCTGTAACTGAACATTCTCATAGTCCGGATTTCTCCGTTGTATTGGTCCAGACTGAATAAGGTGGCGTCAGTAACCTGTAGAAACTGGTATGTAATCCGAGAGTTCTGGACCGAGTCCGTGTCTATGGCTATCACCTTGGAGACCAGGGATCCTTTATCGGTGGATCTGGGAATCTTATCCTCCACCACGGAGCCGTGCGCGCGCCACGGAGAGACTATGACCGGGGTGTTGTCGTTTTGGTCCACAATAATGATGTGGACAGTCACGTTACTGCTGAGCGGAGGAACACCAGAGTCTCTGGCCTCAATGTGGAAAAGGAACTCCTTCTCTATCTCATAGTCAAACGTCTTTAGTGCGTAAAGATTACCGTTCTCCGGATTGATGGAGAACAGCATGGACATGGAGGTGTTCACTATCTCCTTCTCTATGATGAAATAAACTAGATACTGGTTTTCATGGAGGTCTGGATCAAACGCAGTGAGGGAACTTAGCAAGGCCCCGGGTGCGTTATTCTCTATAACGGGTATAGTGTAGAACGACTGAGGGAAGAGTGGCCCGTTATCATTGACATCCAATAGATGTAAAGTTATCGTTTCATTATCAGACAAGGGGGGCGTTCCTCCATCGGTCACAACGAGTGTGATGTCATATTCTGGCACTTGCTCACGGTCTAATGGCTCTGAGACTTTGAGCTCATAAAGGACGTCAGAGGACTTGTTCAAAACAAATGGCAGGTTATGGTTTATAGATAGGCTGACTCTGCCATTGTCACCTGTGTCCCTATCGCTTATCCCTACGATAGCTATGACTGTCCCCACGGAAATATTCTCATTAACTGTGCTCTTATAAGATTTAACGGTGATATCGGGATAGTTGTCGTTCATATCTGTAACGCGCACTACAACTTTACACTGCCCCAATAGGGGATGCTGTCCTTTGTCCTTAGCCTCAAAATGCATCTCGTAAAACTTCATGTCTTCATAATCAATAGTGCCCTTCACTGTTATCTCTCCTGTGTTTGGATTTAGTGCAAAGACGTCTTGTGTTTTCTCTGATGTGTAAAGTGTGAATGAATACTTGATTTCTGCATTTGGGCCCTCATCTAAATCTGTGGCGTTAAGTTTCATTACTAGCGTTCCAATCGGGGAGTTCTCTGTCATATTAACGGAATAAACCGGGTGGTCGAATCGAGGGGCGTTGTCGTTGGTATCTAGCACCCTAACAATGATATTAGCTGTACCAGAGCGCGCAGGGACCCCGCCATCTACAGCGGTCAATATTAGATGATGAACGGCGTGCTCCTCTCGATCTAAAGCCTTTGTCAAAACCATGTCAACGTATTTAGTACCATCACTCCCAGTCTGAATTTCGATTGTGAAATGTTCGCTTTCACTGAGTTTGTACATTTTTACAGTGTTTATGCCACCATCTGGGTCCACGGCATTTGGCAAGGAGAATCTCTCACCTGGGGTAGCCGATTCTGAAACATCAAGCTCTACCCTGTCTCTACGAAAATGAGGAGCATTATCATTGATATCTTTGATTTCTAACTCGATATTGAAAATGCGCAAGGGACTTTCAATGATAACGTCTAGTTTAACAAAACATGTTGTTGCGGTTTTCGATGGGCAGAGGTATTCTCTGTCCATCTTTTCAACAATGTAGAGCTCCCCTGTCTTTTTGTTAACATCCAGATATTTATTGCTTTCTTGGAACATTTCAAGTTTTACCTCGCGATGAGCCAGAACTCCAACCTCCAGACCCAAATCTGCGGCTAAATTGGCCACGACGGACCCCCTCTCCATCTCCTCGGGTATGGAGTACCGAGTCACGGACAAAGTGCTGCTCCATAACGTACAAAAAACAAAGACAGCCGAGAAACACCTTTTTTCCCGATGCATTCCGAACGTTGAATTCCAGCCAGACATAGACTCCTTATACACTCGGATGCTATCAATGAGTGTACAAAAATCCTGTGTAGCAGCCAGTTGTTCAGAGAATCATCGTTGTTTTAAAATAAAGAGGCATGTTTGTTGAAGCTGAAAGGTCTGTTCTGCAGCAGGGCTGGACGAGAATGTCCTGGCTCCCTCTGAACAGAACTGAGACATTTACTGGTGAACAGTGACACCGCGTGGTTAACGCAGGAGGAGAGTCAGGCTGGGAGAGAGGCCACACTGGGTGATGGGATTCTGCTAAGTATGCTATTGATATTCACATTGCTAAGTATGAAGGGCATGTACACACATGGGCTAGCAGTGAATCAAATGTAACGCCAAGTCCACCTATTAGAATTCTCTGACCTCTACTCAATGATTATGACATCACCCGCGAAAAATATGAATAAAATACAGTTTTGCTGTCTAGTGACCTAACTTGACACAACAATCGACCGTTGGCAGGGATTTCAGCACCTCGCCAGTGGACAGCGCCTGAATATCACGCTAACCAAGCGTGTTTATTAATTTCAATCTAAACATTTAGAAGGCCAAATATAGCAGGCCTGAATGGTTGAAAAACAGTAAAATTACTAACAGTTTATTTTAACATAGAATTATTGAATAGTTTTGACTGTAATGTTGTGTATGCAGCTGTCTCTTACCTTCCTAACTGCCTCTGTATACCCTATGAAAGTCCCGCCGAATTCCTGGTGTAAATCCCATACTGTTTTTGAATAGGCTTTTAGTTTACATAATCAAATTCATGAAGACGTGTTCATCTAAGATATTTGTCAAATTAAATTAGTATTCGTGGATTAATTTATTTCTACCCGATGCCTTTGATGAAGGTTTTTGATTGCAAAAAAAAATCGTAATAGAAAACCTTCATAAAAAGGCATAAGGTATATTAATCCGCGAATAAGAATATAATTGCAGATTCTCTGGACCCCTGCAAGGTTGGTGTTCGTCGTCGTCTTCGTCGTCGTCCCGTCCCGTCCCCCCCGCCCCCCACCTTAATAAATAAAATCGAATGTGACAGCCAGACATCCACTCACAAAGTAGAGACCATAACGATCGCTGTCCATGGTGCTAAAACCATGTCTATGCGGCTGCTTGCCTACCGAATCGACGATAGGCTTTCTTTGATACCAGGTTGTATATATCTTTGCTTCTGCTAATTGTATACATTTTTAGTGGTAGGTCTATTTGGTCGTAATTGTCTCATGTTAAGCCTAACATTTCACGAAGCTATACAAGGTGTTGCAATGCTGCCATTTAGACTGCTGGCTAGTGGCAATCATGTCATTACTTGTTCAGTAATTAAAGTTGGAAATTCAAACAATGCAGATTGTACGCGACCTCTCCCAGCTTGGATACAAAGTTGTTGTGCGTAAAACCAGACTATTAAGGACAAATAACACAGTCAGTCCACCCTCCAAACACTAATTTAGTATGGATTTTTTTCATTACGCAATGTACTATTTATATATATATATTATTTAACCGTATTTAGTTGCTATTTAGTTGCTATTTATAAACTAGTAATTAACATTATTTTAAAAAACAGCCTAACAATGAGGAAAAAAGTAATCGGCTTGAGACTAAATTCAGAGTACTCAGGGGGTTTTGTCTGGCTAATAGCCTTCACAAATGAGATGCAATATTCAAGGCACATTTCATTAAATCAAATGAAATCAAATACAGACATTTTCCCGTGACGCAAAAGGCATCAAATGGGGAGGATTTCTGTATGTTCAAAGTTACATATATTGAAAACTTGATCGCTGACAAGCAAAACATTTTTAAGGATTACGTCAACAATGGACTAATGTGAACAAATACCAACGGATCGTTTTGGGGTGGAGTTTTGCATTAAGGAGAATGAGAGGCTCAATTTAAGATGTTGAAAAACTGCTGTATTTCATTCACCGTTCCGTTCTGTCCCGTTTCCCTGATGTTGTTATGATATTCAAGCTGTTTTTACCATCCCTGTAACTGTCACTTCTGCGGGGAAATCGTTTTCTAAAACTAAAACTCATAAAGAACTACCTAAGGAAGCATTAGGCTCTTGGTCAGAAGCGCGCTTTTGAACATCTGAGTAAGCTCGACTCATTGCACTGGAGCCGTCGTCGACTTGACCACGGCATACGTTCACCCATATCCCCTTATATTTTCTTTTTCTTTTTAATTTTCTACTTGCACCAGGAAGTAGGCGGGACTTTGGTGTATTCTGTGTTATTTTTTTCCATCACAGGTCACATGCTGATGAACCAGAGTCCACGCACGACCTCTACAGATGACCAGGAAGCCACTGATGAACCAGAGCCAACGTATGACCTCTACAGATGACCAGGAAGCCACTGATGAACCAGAGTCCACGCACGACCTCTACAGATGACCAGGAAGCCACTGATGAACCAGAGCCAACGTATGACCTCTACAGATGACCAGGAAGCCACTGATGAACCAGAGCCAACGTATGACCTCTACAGGTGACCAGGAAGCCACTTAATCCCCAAACTGATATCTCTTCTCTCAAACCAATGCCAACACGAGTGTGCTAATATCAACTAAACTAGCGGTCATTTCTAAAACACAACTAAGCCTTATGTGCTTTCTTGTCTGCTTCTTCCATGCATGCTTTCTGAGTGTTAGTGCCCTTTTTTATGTGATCTATTCCATCATGTTGAACGTGTAGCACTGCGAAATAGTTGTGTTAAGTGAGTACTTTACTTGATTAAATATTTGTTTTGGAATGCAAAGAAGCTTTTCCATCGCTCTCCCTCTGTTTGTGACTTAATGATGCCCCCTGGTGGAGATCCAGCAGGCAGACTACATGTACGACAGATCTACAGTCTTTACAGATAGTAACCTTGGTAAGTAGATCTATACTAGGGCATGCCTGGACACATCTGTCAAGCACTGTGATAGGGCTGGTGTTTCATTCAGTCTCCATTATCTCTGTACCATCTCATTATTATACATATCTAGGCCACGGTGTTCAGGCCACGCTTTTTAATAAGAGTGTTTATTCATTTACACTGACTTTATATAAGTCTTTTGCTTACCTAACTAATGTGTCACTCCCTGTGTTTCATTGATCGAGCGAACGGGAGAAGCCGACTTGGAGGAGAATGTATGGGATTAGAGAGGGGGGTAAGAGATGAGTACAGGGATAAGGCCGCAGGATAAGCCCCATGGGTCACAGAGCTTCATGGGGTACACACATGGTCATCCCGTTATCTCGTGATGAAACGCGGAGGCTCCCTCTGAGGTTAGGATATCGAGCCTTTACTAGGCTTCAATAAGGTCAAAGGTCGGAGGCAGTGGGAGAAAGCTTATATGGGAGCACTGGCGTCTACACTGGATACCGATGGGAAAGGGCATAACAGCCTCTGGAGCAGGGCATCAACTAGATTCAGCTGAAGACGGAACATCATGACAAATCATCCGATGGCAAACTAACCACAAGAATCCCAAACAGATATAGTATTCGACTAACGCATACTCATTTCAAACCTTGCTTTCATGTGTATATACGATCACGTGTCTCTTATGCATGGAGAGTAGTTGGGAACAGGTATCTCAAATTAATATCACTTGGAGCTGATCTCCTGTTTTTTTGTTGTTGTTTTTTTTGCAGTCTTTTATGTCCAATAATAACAAATAAAAATAAGAAATACATAAATATTTTTTTTGCTCAGAAAACTTGGAGGTGCAATTAAAACCACCAATTAGGGAACCCTGCACTATAGTAATTATGGTGATGATATTCACGTTTTTGGTCAGGGATCCTATGGAACACAACACTGCAGATTAATCCATGCCATGGAGTGTACCAAACTCTATACCATGTTATAACAGGCTATGGTTAATATTCATAGACACAACTTCATATTTTATGACATGTGAAAAATTGTATGCCTCCATTTTTAATCCGATTCAATAGCTTTACGTACTATATCACCTTTATTTAAGTGATGTTTAGCTGAACTAACGAACTCTAGCCCTGCTGTACCGTCCCCATGGCTCTCCTCCTCCTCCTCCTCCTCCTCCTCCCCAGGAAGAGAGAAGGTTACACTCCAGTTCGAGAAGCGTCTTGCCTCCATGGAGACCGCTTCCTTATTAACAAAATTATTTTCAATCTTAGACATGCGCCGACCTAATTACCCCCGTGAATCCGGCCGATAGACTACTCATCTGTTGACATTCGGAACTCATTCCCCGGGATATTAAAAGGAAAAGGGCATGGAGAGAGTGGGCAGAAGGTTCGGCATATCGCATCCAGGTGTGGCATTTGGAACGGAAGCTGTTAGCCCGCGGCTTGTGTCCAAGTCCCACCGTCTTTAATTAAATTATATTTCGAGGAGAGATTCTGTTTGTTCAGTTAATGAACCTCGACTATTCTCTACGGGCGAATGGAAATGCGAGCACCCTAATTAGCATATGTTAGCATTTTACTATGTTTATTCCTTGCCACGGAAAACAGCTTACCGTGGCAGAAAACCTGCCCCGGAGTTAGTGTGCCGTGGAACTTTTTTACCCTAAAACAATTTCCCAACTTTAAAGTGGATGGGTGACTCAAGCTGATTAAACATTGAATACGTGTCTCACTCAATTTAATCCATCCTTAGAATTAAACCTTTACTGCCTCTAGGCCTGTTTGGGGAAAGCTGGTGATGACAAGAGAATGCGTAATAGGCTCCATAATATAAGAAAGAAAACCATATATGAGAAAAAATACTTTATTCTCAGAAATGTATATACAGTATATGTGTTGGGTAGTTGGCTGTTTAAGTCTTTGTGGATCACCTGCATCTCAATTGCAGTTTGCATCTACAAGTAGGCTATATTCATATATATTCACACAAGATCTGCTTGACAGACCCCAAATTTTAAAACGTTTCAGGTGAATGAATGCAACCTGGTTATTTGTATTTATTTTCCTTTTCTTAAACATTCAAAAATAGAATTCATATTTATAACAATGTGCAAAGCGCTGTCCAATCTTAGGCTATTTGTATGTTTCTCGTCAAACTGTTGATCCACGCTGATTGTCAAAATAATAATGCTAATGATCATAATATTAATAATTAATAATGATGATTTATCATACTGGGCTACAGGTAGCCTAGCAGTTAAGAGCATTGGGCCAGTAACCAAAATGTCACTGGTTCAAATCTCCAAGCCGACTATGTGAAAAATCTGTCGATGTTCCATTGAGCAAGGCACTTAACCCTAATTGCTCCTTTAAATCTCTTTGGATAAGAGCATCTGGTAAATGACTCAAATCCATTGAAAAACAGACTGTGGGAAACATGTGGCAGTAATGTGTCAAAAACAGCAATGGCCAACAGTGGCAGATGTAACAATGAGATCACTCTTCTTAGATTCATCTCCTCAACATTAGTCCATCTCCCTCGTTCCTTTATTATAGAGGTCGAAAGTTCATTCATTCATTCCGGCATTTGTACACTTATTTAATTTATTCCTTTCTTCCTTAGTCTATTTACTATGTTAGCAGACATAGGGCTCATTCATTCCATAGAGGCTACTCACTCACTCATTCCCTCTCAGGAGGCCATTATTAATCATTATACAGGTCGTTGTTGATGACAGCTGCTGCTGCGTCTGTCTGGGGCTCGTAGTTGTGGATGAAGCGTCTCTTCTTGCCAAAGGTAGAGAAGGAGTTGTGGACGTCCAGCTCGCTGCGGTGGTGGGTGGCTGCTGGCCTCAGGGTGCACAGAGCCGACGGCGTGCCTGGGATGTACACGTTATGCTGGTAGTCTGGAGGTGGGTGGGGGTGAGGGTGGGGGTGGGGGTGGGGCTGTGGCGGGAGTGGAGGCTGCTGGGGTTGGGGCTGTTGCTGGGGTGGAGGGGTGCACCGGGGGGTCCAAGAGCGAGGAGGAGGCCCAGTGGCAGGAGGAGACATCTTGTAGTCTGTGGAAGTAGAGCGATTATGTCAATGAACATACTGCGTGACTGAAATCAAGGTGAGACGGATATCACAAAACACACACGCGTACGTCGTAGAAGTGGTACACCTATGTGCTCATTAGCCACCTGTTCATTGGCTGTTTTCTATTATCCAAGGAGAGGCATTAGTGTGTGTGTGTGTGTGTGTGTGTGTGTGTGTGTGTGTGTGTGCGTGCGTGCGTGCGTACGCGCGTGCGTGCATGCGTGTGTGTGTGCGTGCCTGTGTGTTTCAGGCCCAGGCCTTCACCTACCCCTCATGTGGGTGCCCCAGGTCCAGTACTGGCCAGTCATGGGTGTCATGTAGTTCTCTGGGTCTGCATGCATGGCCTTCCTCATCAGAGTGCCATCCATGTTGATAGAGTTACAGCTGCAGAGGATAAATATTCATACCATAAATGATCACATAATGCTTGATGGCATGAACACACACCGGCCAAAAATTAATAACGTACATATCAAAAGACCGGTATGCTGGGGTAAGTGTCATGTCAAAAGACCGGTATGCTGGGGTAAGTGTCATGTCAAAAGACCGGTATGCTGGGGTAAGTGTCATGTCAAAAGCAATGGTTACCTTTTCAAAGAGGAGTTCTGGTTCTTTGTGAGGGTCCAGTCTGTGTTTGGTTGCTTGAGCTATAGATAAAGGAGAGAAAATACTATCTTAAAACATGTCCTGTCTTACAAACCACCAAACAACCGTTCTGAAATCACCCAGCAGTAATATTGCCTACTGGTTCAACGACTTTGCGAAGAGTAGGGATACATATCCAATAGTATACATTTTTCATTTCCATATTCTAGGCTTCATTATATCCGGATATCTTTTCCCATGGAGCATGACTGCCACCCTGTGGCCTTATTTCAGAACGCAGTGAGGAAGTGCGCCGTGCCATAAGCAATGACTTGCCTGTCAATTATTTCGCTTTCATCCACCGCAGCACAGCAGGGGAGGGGACCGGCACCGCGGAGTGATATTTATTCCGGGTATAAATCTCATAGTAGCCTATGGATTCCACGCTCTATTAATTGACTTAGAGCTGTTAACAAGAAGAATGCGACGTAAGCTATTATTGGAATCGGTATTCAAAATACATTAATCGGGAGTAATACACAAAACTCAATTAGAACCCCACCGGGATGAAACGAAAACACGATTTTAATCTTCAAAGAAAACCGTGCCACTCAGGAAATTAAGAAAATGACACAAGTAATTGTTTTGTGGGTTTTATGCATCATTTATTAATGTTCCTATTACTCTGATGCTCTGAGAACATGCTTTGAATTACTGTCTTGCTGAGAAGCGGGAAAAGTTGTGCAGTCCTTGCAGCTTTACACACTATAGGTCATCTCTGTTTCACAGACCACTCTACCTTTTCACCTTCTCAATTTATGTATTTTTTTTGCATCACCCTGCTGAAATTACACTACACGCAGGCCTACATACAACAGTGTTATGGCTGACAACTAGGCTATATAACCATCCCACTGTTTCATTGGTAAGTCTTTGAGGTTTTATGCTTTCTTCCGCGACATGACTCTCGGGGAACACAGGGGTGATTTAAGGGTACCAATTAACGTCATCAAGGACACCAAGCCCCTGGAGGGACATAGCTGCTAGCAGAACAATCATCATGACCTAGAATCAAGTTCTTTATATGGCCAGAGGTGTTCTTGCTATGAACGGGACTGACATTTTTAGTCTTCGTCTTCACGGAGATGGAGATGTTCCAGGGAAAAGTGTGTTCCTTTGTCCGTCACACTGTCTGCCTACATTGTACCAGATTATAGAGATGACAAAAGGCAATACGCACACATCACATTCACGGTCTGCCGGTCCCATCTAGTGACTCCGGCAACAGCGGTGTCGACATCGCCCCCCCCCCCCTCTCTCCCTCCCCCATCCTTCACAGTTGCTCGGAACACGGGTTTATCAGCCTGGTCTCATAGACTAGACGTTACATTGTAAAGGTAAATCTGGGACAGTCAAATTAGTATGATATTTACGTTTGGTATGGTTACATGCTAGCAAATTCCAATAGACTTCCAGTCATTTTGCTAGCGCTAATTAGCATTGGCTTGGAAAACTACCTTGAGCTTCCTTCATACTGAACACATTGACATACAAATGTTATCCACAAGTTCATCTGACTCTGGGGAAGTAGATAAAGGGCCTGGTCAGGGTAGATGGTGCAGGTGTATAAGGAAACATTTAGCAATCCTAAGGTTGTGTGTACGGATCTCATCACATACCATTTTAGCTTATTAGCAACTACTTAGCATAACCCTAACCCTTTAACCTAATTACTAACCTTAAACCTAAACCCTAAACCCTAGCCTAGCTAACATTAGCCACCTAGCTAACGATTCCCACAACAAATTGTGATTCGTAACATATCATACGTTTTTCTGAATTATAACATTTTGTACTAATTGAAATTCGTAACATATCATACAAAATATAATTCGTAACATATCATACAAAATGTAATTTCTAACATATCATACAAAATGTAATTTCTAACATATCATACAAAATGTAATTTCTAACATATCATACAAAATGGATGGTGGACATCACAAATTAATACATACCGTACGAAACTGTACATATTATACTAGTTGGAGTGTCCCTGATTTACATTTACTATGTTATGGCTAGCCCTGAGTCCGGATTGATGTTAACTATGTTATGTTTACCCCTGAGTCCAGGTTACAGGATCCACAGCTCTCTCCTCTCTCATTCCACGAGGACAACGCCAGGGCACTCTACAGGCGCGCCACGTCCCAGCCTGGTACATGGACCCCTTCACCCGTCCCCCAAAATTATCTCTTTGCATTTTTCATCGATAATGGACGCAACCCCCTTTCGTATGCACGGCATTGTGGGTCGTATAATGGCTCGGCCGTGTCTGTGCCCTTGAGGCATAGTTGGTGGGGTTATTGGCCCAAAACCGTTAGAATGAAAATGAGTAGAGGTGCAGAATTCTCCAGAACGGTCGTTGATAGAATACTACAGCCCAGACAAGCGGGGTTCTATTTCAAACTTGCCCCTGTCATTACGTGTCTGTCAGCCGTTCACCTTGTCGCCCGATAAAAATTCGCAGACGCTACAAGAAATCAATTCAAACGGGTGTTTCTTTTTATAGGAAAGTATAGACTGAATGTCTGTCTCTCTCTCGTATCACATAGCAGCAGACAGAACAGACAATGACATCGTACCCACAATACTCAATCATACAAACGTTATGGGATTTCTCAAAACCCCTTATTATTCCAAACATGCTTACAAATAAACAGGCCTATGAGGATTATAGACAGAACAAATAGATGAGAAACAAGACGTGGATCGGGGATCGAAATACAAGCATCGATGAAAACATTACTGAGGTTTAATTCCTCTCCGTTGCTCTGTGAAACGGAGACCTCTGGCAGACTGTTCAGTTCTGTGTGTGAGAGGAGAGAAATGCGCTCCACAACACATGCTCAGCGTAAAATATACTGTGGCGTGTTCCGCTTTGTGAATAGAATATCCACTCTCTAATTATTTCACTTCCTTTTCATTTACTCACATGCCATTACTGTATAATCAAGGTTGTGGTTTGTCAAATATAAACACCAACAGAAATGTAAACTAAATACGTGTTGGTTGCATTAGGAGAAAGTTTACCAAGTCCGATTTATTTTTACGTTGATATGAATATCGTTCAAGTCCAGGCTAACATATTACACTTTCGATTGTATGATTTGACCTTCATTAGGTGGAATGTCGTGTACTTGATGATTATCAAAATCAATTATTTGAAAGCCAACACATTTACTCTCACGTTACCTCATTTGGAGTGGTGGCTCCGGAATGGTTATTCACCGATGAGCTCCGGTGGTGCGCGCTCCAAGCCAAGTTATCAGCCCCCTTTGCCTCGTTGTTCCTCGGGGTGCTAATGGGGCTGCACGGCTTCAGGAACATAAAGTCGCTCTTAGCTGACTCGGGGGTCAGACATACTTTATAACAGTAGGCTTGGGACAGAGTACCGTTGCCATTGACCTCCATGCAGTTGGTGGGCACCTTCGCCCCGGTGGAGATCTGCAGGTTTAGGTTAGATTTCTTGAACACCTCCGGGGGCGGCTCTGGTTGGAAGCCCCCGCAACAGCAGCAGGCGAAGGGGGGGAGGTTATACCCACTGATGTTCTCTCTATCCTTGTAACACTTGACCGCAGCCAGGACGATAATAGCCACCAGGAAGATTAGCGAGATGGTGCTCAGTGACACGATCAAGTAGAGGGCGAGGTTGGAGGGGGGCTGAGGGCTCAGAGTGAGGTCGCCGAAATCAGACAGCAACTCCGGCACATTGTCAACCACGGAGAGGAGGATAGAGACGGTGGCGGAGAGAGGCGGCTGCCCGTTGTCCTTGACCAGGATGACGACTCTCTGCCTCGTAGCGTCCTTATCCACGAACCGGCGAATCGTCCTTATTTCTCCCGTGTAGAGGGCGACACTGACCAGCCCGGGGTCCGTAGCCTGGAGCACCTGGTAGGAGAGGCGCGAGTTCTGTCCTGCGTCCGCATCTAGCGCAGTGATCTTGGCGACTAAGTGCCCCGCATCCACTGACCTCGGGACTACCTCTGTCGCCACGGTCCCGTTCTTGGGCAATGGGGACACAATAACCGGAGCATTATCATTCTGGTCCAAAACGAACACATTTACCGTGACATTGCTGCTGAGCGGAGGGAAACCGGCGTCCTGCGCCTGCACCCGTATCTGAAAGTTCCTTAGCTGTTCGTAGTCAAAGGATCGCAGCGCATAAATGTTTCCGTTGTCCGAGTTGATGGAGACGTAAGTGGACACGGGCATGCCTTGGATCTGACCCTCTAGAATCGAGTAGGACAGATAGGCGTTCTGATTAGAATCAGGGTCGAAAGCAGTGACTGAGCAAATGAATGCACCCGGGGCATTATTCTCGGTCACATAAACTGTGTATGATGGCTGTGCGAAGCGCGGGGGGTTATCATTAATATCAGATACTTGGACGAGGATGGTTTTCCTAGTGGAGAGAGACGGGGAGCCCAGGTCCCGGGCCGTGAGGGTGATGTTGTACTCGGAGACGGCTTCTCTGTCGAGAAACTCGCTCGTCACCAGAGTGTAGTAGTTCTTAAAGGAGGAGTGGAGCTGGAAGGGGACGTTGCTGGGGATCTGGCAGTCCACATTCCCGTTCTCTCCCGAGTCCCGGTCCATGACACTTATAACGGCTATCACCGTGCCCGGTGGCGCGTCTTCCTGGACAGGTGTGGACACGGAGGTGAGGATGACTTCCGGCGCGTTGTCATTCACATCTAAGACATCCACCAGTACCTTACTGTGCACGGCCACTGCCGAGGGACCCCTGTCTTTAGCCTGCACATACAGCTCATAAACATTCGCTTTCTCATAGTCCACAATCCCCTTCACTCGGATCTCACCCGTATACTGGTCCACGCTGAACAGCTCGCGCACTTTGAGCGGTGCGTGCCCACTGAACGCGTATGAGACCTCTCCGTTCGCACCCTCGTCCAAATCGGTGGCATTTAGCTTCAGCACTAAAGTCCCTCTCGGTGCGTTTTCTACCAGGCTCGCCCGGTAAACAGACCGGTCGAAAACCGGCACGTTGTCGTTGGCATCCAGCACCGTGATGGTGATGAGAGCCGTGCCCGAACGCTCTGGCGACCCCCCGTCCACGGCTGTGAGCACCATCTCGTGCGTCTTCTGCTGCTCCCTGTCTAGCGGGGTCCCCAGCACGAGCTCGGCAAACTTGCTCCCGTCATTACGTGTCTGGATGTTTAGTACAAAGTGCTCGTTGGAGCTCAGCTGGTAGGATCGGAGCGAGTTGGTGCCCACGTCCTGGTCCTGAGCGCTCTCCAACGGGAACCGGGACCCGGGCGCCGCTGACTCTGTAATCTCCAGATTGAACTCGCTCCACGGGAAGCTGGGAGAGTTGTCGTTCACATCCAAAATCTCCACCTCCACTCTGTACAGTTCTAACGGATTCTCGATCACCACTTGCAAGTGTAAGAAGCAGCTCGGGCTCCGTTCACACAGCTCCTCGCGGTCGATCTTCTCGTTAACAAATAAAATACCGTTTTCCAGATTCACCTCTAAGTATTGTTTCTTGGCACCGGAGACTATCCGGAAGCGACGGGCGGACAGTTTGGCCACGTCCAAACCGAGGTCCTCAGCGATGTTACCGACAAAAGCCCCGTGGTCCAACTCCTCGGGGATGGAGTACCGAATCTGTGCCAGAACCAGGTCCACCACACACGCGCACACCAGCAGGCACACCACCAGCCCGGTTAACGGTGTCCACCGCGTGCTCGTGAGCCTGTGCTCCATCTCAAAGCTTCCCAAGAAAATCATCAACCGTGAAAACAGCACAGGATGAGTTTACCCGTAACTGACATTATGCGCTTTGTAAAATGATTCGTGGATTCGTTTCCAGTTGTTGTAGAAAACAAACAAGCAAACACTTCAGAGCGTGTTGTTCCTTGACCCACTTACAATGTAGCCTACTTTCATCAAAGTAATGCTCTTTAGAATAATACAAACAAGAATGTAAACGTGGAGGGGAGGAGAGGAGTTGAGCGTCTCTATGTGTTGTGCTCCCCGCGCGCAATACCGGCAGTGTGTGAGCGCGGGAGGCTCGCGCTCTGAATTTCCAGTTTATTAGACAATCGGGCTGGTGGGGAGGAGTGTGTGTGTGTGTGTGTGTGTGTGTGTGTGTGTGTGTGTGTGTGTGTGTGTGTGTGTGTGTGTGTGTGTGTGTGTGTGTGTGTGTGTGTGTGTGTGTGTGTGTGTGTGTAAGGAGAGGGAGGGGTTCCGTAGTTGCGAGCAGCACTGTATTGGAGAACGAAGACACGAGAGCAGCGACTCTAATTACAGTAGCACGGTTAACCCTTTCTCTAGTGCAGCTCCTCGGAGCGATTAGAGACGCGAAAGCAGCGTAGCTTTCAGTCGAGACATCAGGGGCTGATCTGGATTAATAGCTAATTGCTTTTCATCGAGGGTGTCGTTTTCTAGTTACTGCGCTGCGCAGCTGACGGAGGTTTCAGAGGTCTCGCACTGCAAACTGTCCTTCAGGCCTTTAAAGACAACACTTTACATAGACACAGAGTTGGAAATAAAAGCCACTAAAAAGGCTATTCTTGTTTCATATAGATACTGGCCAGTATATGAAACTGTGCCTCCAATAGCTTCCTAGAAAATGAATACCCAAATGACCACATTGATGATTTAAATCAGCATAGAGAATTTGGGGTTTACAAAAATGATCCTTAATGGGTTATTCAATTTTAAAGGTTGTTTGTGAGCATCTATTTTCCCCATCTCAAAATAATGACAATCGTTCAAAGAGGAACTGATACTCGGGTGCAAACACGCATTACAACTCCTCTCTCTGTGTAAGTAGACCTGAACATGTATCAACACAATCATCATAAAAGCAACTTCATAAAACCACAATCACGCCCTTTAATCACATTAAGGTATTACTGTTCGGATTATATTTAAAAAAAATACATTTTTTTCATTATAATTTGCAGGGATAATTGCGGTCCTTTTACGAAGATAACATAAAAGCATGACAAAAGACAGAGGTTATTTGTACAGACAAGGCTAAATGTTAGCCCAAGTCATATAAACAGACGTCAACAGGATGGAATAACTTGACTAGATGATGGAGCTGGCAGGTCTGGCTATGATAAAAACCAAGAGGACGGCCCGGGTCTGTTAAGAGTGCGGTACATGTTTGCGCACATCTAATCGTTTCCCCTTTAATCCTGGCCAGTCAGTCAGATATCGACCACGTGCGCGCACACACGCAGACACACTCGGTTTACAGAATCTCTCCGCGCGCTAGGCCTCCTCTCTCGACAGACTCGAGTCGCATTCTAATTAAACGCCGTGGCTCAAGCTCAAATTTCTTCACTTGAGCTGACAACACAGCCACTGTCACCAAATATATATCTTCCCGAAACGCCAGGCAGATCACCATGATACAAATATGTCTTCGACATCCAAATTCGGAGGTAATGCTTAATTTAACGATACAATTTAAGTAATCAAACACTTCGAAATTTGATGTTTGGGAACATCTTCGAAATGTGATATTTGAGAAACATGAAGGTCTAATTCTGGCATGAAACTGTGAGAGCTTGTTGGACACCCTTCCTTAGCAACGACCCCCTTCTTTCCTCCTCCTTCCCCCCTCACCCACAGAAACCCTCCACCCGCCCTTCTTCTAGAAAAAAAAGTTAAATCCGCAGGTTTAAATAACCAGAAAACACAATCTGCTCACAGACTTAACCTCCAGCAGATGGTTAAGCTTCTCCAGAAATGATTACATTTCTGAAAAAACACAATTTCCATTGGTTTCATCGTCTTTTTAATTAACGGAGTGGAGGATTAGTGTGTAGCTATCCGGGATCAACCGTTCTCCAACATAATACAAATGTTTTGTGATAAATAATCCCTAAGCACTCAGTTGGATGTACCGACAGTCCCTCGGTGCCTGTTACATTAACATGCATTACACGGAGCATTACGATCGTTTCATCCGCCCCCGCATTTCCTTGCACCCCCATTGCATTGTCCAACTGCGAATTCACCTTGCTCACACTCACCAACAATCACCTGACTGACCCTGCAGAGCACACACAGCGGTCATTTCTCTCCCTCACACGCAGAGAGAGAGAAAGAGGGGGGGGGGGGGGTCTCCTGCACAATGCCCTGCTAACCGGTTGAATGGCAGAGCTGGGCCCAGATTCACAAAGCACTTTTTACGCAAAAACTGAAGAAGCTTTTTTAAGAAAGCTCTCCCTATCACAGTCTGCTGTCCCCACTTTCTTCAATATATCCACCATTGTTCATGTACCCAAGAAAGCAAAGGTAACTGAACTAAATTACTGACCCGTAGCACTCACTTCGGTCATCATGAAGTGCTTTTAGAGGCTAGATAAGGGTCATATCACCTCTACCTTACACCATAGAACCACTTGCCATTTCTTACCGCCCCAATAGATCCACAGACAATGTAATCGCCATCGCACTGCACACTGCCCTATTCCATCTGGACAAGAGGAATACCTACCTTAGAATGCTGTTAATTGACTATAGCTCACCCTCCAAGCTCATCATTAACCTCGGGGCCCTGGGTCTGAACCCCGCCCTGTACAACTGGGTCCTGGACTTCCTGACGGGCCACCCCCAGGTGGTGAAGGTAGGAAACAACACATCCACTTTGCTGATCCTCAACACAAGGGCCCCACAAGGGTGCGTGCTCAGCCTGTACTCATTGTTCACCCATGACTGCGCGGCCATGCACGCCTCCAAGTCAATCATCAAGTTTGCAGACGACCCAACAGTAGTAGGCCTGGTTACCAACAATGACGAGACAGCCTACAGGGAGGAGGTGAGGGCCCTGGGAGAGAGATGCCAGGAAAATAACTTATCACTCAACGTCCACAAAACAAAGGAGCTCATCATGGACTTCAGGAAACAGCAGAGGGAGCACAGTTCCTCGGTGAACACATCAGTTATGATCTGAAATGGTCCACCCACACAGACAGTGTGTAAAGAAGGCGCAATAGCGCCTCTTCAACCTCAAGCTTGGTCCTTGGTCCCTCAAACTTCTACAGATGCACAATTGAGAGCATCTGTTGGGCTGTATCACCGCCTGGTACGGCCATTGCACCGCTCGCAACCCCAGGGCTCTCCAGAGGGTGGTGCGATCTGCCCAATGCATCACCAGGGGCTAACTACCTGCCCTCCAAGACATTTACAGTATCCAATGTCACAGAAAAGGTCAAAAAGATCACCAAGGACATCAACCACCTGCAATAACATCTGCTAAGTATGTGACAAATGTGACAAATGAAATTTGATTTGAAATGTTTGTTGCTAGGCAGCTGTTTTAGATAGATATCTAGCTAGCAATGGTAATCAAGTTAAAATATGTACTACTAAGATTACTGTTTTAAAACATGTTAAATTTCTCCTTAAAGAAAGGTTTTGTGAATTTGGGCCCTGTTCGCAGTGTTAGTTATTTTATATGTGGACAGAGGCAAGATGTGCATGCCATCAAAGAGTGGGCCTAGTGTTCAATTAATACAATTTCATGAGAGCAACTATACTTTTTTTAACATGACATGAAGCCGAAGATAACTTTGTAAAAACATGTTCTATAACAAAACATGTTGTTATTGTCATAACCTATTCTTCCAATTGAATAGCTATATATATATATATTTTTTTTTTTAAATGAAAATCTTAAACAGTGGTTCGTTTACATTCACTTCATTAATCCTGAATTGTATTGAAAGGGACTGGACCTTAAGCCGTGTGGGAAGTTTGGGAACCCAGTTGATTATCTATGGGCCTACTGAAAATCCTTATTTTATTCATGATCCTAGAGCGCCATCTAGCGTATAACTTAAGGTGAAGAAATGACCGGGCAGATAGGACTGCAATACTGTAGCCTACAAACTTTTTTTTTTTTTTTACATTGCAACAATAAAACTAGTTCAATATTAAACTATATACTCAAACCAAAGCCTACATTTTAATTTGTCAAATGTTCTCGAAATGTCAAGGCAAAGGCTACCTGAAGCCTAAAAATGGTAGCCTATAAACTGATTTACAAACTACTTTAATTCAACACACAATTATACCCATTCATTTAAATAATATGTTTTATTGATGATAAAAATTTTTAAAGCCTCATTATAGGCTACAATATAAGAATGAAAGTTCAAAATGTAAACTCTCAATAGGGAAGGTATCCTAATTGTAGAACCCTCATTCATCAATAAGAAAAAAAACTCATTTTTGTATTTTGAGTATTTTTTCCAAAAACGCTAGGTTTTCGTACCTGGGGTACATTAGATAGTTAGACAGCTGAAGTAACCTCGGAGCTAACCGTGCGCCGAGAGGGCGAGGCTGCAGAACGATTTACGACCTCTGCTATGATCTAGGCTACGTTACTCAGTGTATTGCACCTGTCTTCCTTAACCTGTTATGTAGGGCGGCGTACAATTAGCCCAGCGTCGTCCGGGTTAGGGGAGGCGGTTATACCTATTCGTGATAGGTCGTCATTGTAAAATAAGATTTTTTCTGAACTGACTTGCCTAGTTAAATAGAGATTAACAAATATAAACAAAATTCAAGACGGAACTGCAGGTTAACAGTGAGTGAGTCAGAAAATATTTTGGTACAAAATTTGATGATTGTTAGATTATTAAGATAATTTGGTAGACCTACATCATTTTTTATGCCCCCTGCCAGGTTTCGTTTTCGTTTTATTAGTTTAGACGGTTTTGCAATGAATTGAAGGATCCATTAAAATTGCTTCAGAGTTAGCATACAGGCCACACTATTTTCAAAACAAAGCATTCACTTCTCTCATTCGTGATTCTAGAGCGCCATCTACCTGATATAAAGCTTACATTCATAGACTGCAAAACTAGGGACTTTGGATAGGTACAAAATTAAATCTAGAATTGGCTTCCTATTTCGCAACAAAGCATCCTTCACTCATGCTGCCAAACATATCCTTGTAAAACTGACCATCCTACCGATCCTCGACTTCATTTACAAAATAGCCTCCAACACTCTACTCAACAAATTGGATGCAGTCTATCACAGTGCCATCCATTTGGTCACCAAAGCCCCATATACTACCCAACACCCCGACCTTTATGCTCTCGTTTGCTGGCCCTCGCTTTAGGTAAAGCCCCGCCTTATTTCAGCTTACTGGTCACCATAGTAGCACACGCTCCAGCAGGTACTGTATATCTTACTGGTCACCATAGTAGCACACGCTCCAGCAGGTACTGTATATCTCACTGGTCACCATAGTAGCACACGCTCCAGCAGGTACTGTATATCTCACTGGTCACCATAGTAGCACACGCTCCAGCAGGTACTGTATATCTCACTGGTCACCATAGTAGCACACGCTCCAGCAGGTTCTGTATATCTCACTGGTCACCATAGTAGCACACGCTCCAGCAGGTACTGTATATCTCACTGGTCACCATAGTAGCACACGCTCCAGCAGGTACTGTATATCTCACTGGCCAATTCTTCCTTTGGCCGCCTCTCCTTCCAGTTCTCTGCTGCCAATGACTGGAACAAACTGCAAAAATCTATGAAGATGGAGACTCTTACCTCCCTCACTAGCTTTAAGCACCAGCTGTCAGAGCAGCTCACAGATCACTGCACCTGTACATAGCTCATCTGCAAATAGCCCATCCAATCATCCCCATACTGTATTTATTTATCTTGCTCCTTTGCACCCCAGTATCTCAACTTGCACATTCATCCTCTGCACATCCTACCATTCCAGTGTTTATTTGCTATATTGTAATTACTTTGCCACCATGGCCTATTTATTGCCTTACCTCTCTTATCCTACCTCATTTGCACATGCTGTATATAGATTTTTCTGCTGTATTATTGATTGTATGTTTGTTTTACTCCATGTGTAACTCTGTGTTGTTGTATGTGTCGAACTGCTTTGCTTTATCTTGGCCAGGTCGCAGTTGCAAATGAGAACTTGTTCTCAACTAGCCTACCTGGTGAAATACAGGTGAAATAAATAAAGAAATGATTGAGTATGCATTTCAAGTCATAATGAACTGACTAGGTGTTGTAGATTAGTTTCCTAGGCTATAGTTTATTATAGTGCATACGGCTTAAGAAGATACATTTGATCAATAACCAATTTTTCTTGATTTATAGGCTAACTTTTGTCAACCAAATTATATTGAAATAAAAAGAACACCGGACAGTAGCTTTGGGTTTGAACTTCTCAGTCCATAGACTGAGAGACTGGAACTGAGAACACTCAGAAGTAACCACTGAGCTATGCTGGCACAGTTAACCAGGAAGAAAAACATCTATATATAGGCTGGATGTGCATTGTGCAACCAGTGAGATTATACATGAATAGGCTTATAAACATTAATTGAGGCCAAAATACCAACATGTTTAACCAAGTGTGTTGTTAGCCATGTATGAATGTGACAAGACTCAGAAAGTTCCAACAGGTCCCAGACGTGCTCAATGGTATTAAGAGCCGGGCTCTTCGCTGGCCATGGCAGAACACTGACATTCCTGTCTTGCAGGATATCACACACAGAACGAGCAGTATGGCTGGTGGCTATGCTAAATCACTTAGGCATAAATAGGCTGCAGACATAATTCAAGACATAAACTCAGCAAAAAAATAAATGTTCTCACTGTCAACTGCGTTTACTTTCAGCAAACTTAACGTGTAAATATATGTTTTTTAGAAAGCCTCTTTAAACATAATTGTGACCTTAATTGCCTACCATCTTAAGCAGTGTCTTGAGAACATTTATGGTTCATTTTGCAAACAGTGAGTTTACAATGAAGATCTGTGAAGTTATTTGGATTTTTACAAATTATCTTTGAAAGACAGTGCCCTGAAAAGGGAAGTTTCTCTTTTTGCTGAGTTTATATGACCATTATAATTTGTTGTTTTCATCTAACTAATATTGAAATGGTTTAAAATGTGCCTGAAAGCCACCTGCAGGAAGTCATTCTAGACTGAATTGTTCATGATTATTATCTGATATTCCATGGTCTCAGAGCAACTCCTGCTGGTACATGCAGGTAATTCAGGTAGCACACACTGGGGCAATGCACATGGAGATTCTGGAATTTCAGGTAAGCAAAGGCACACAACTGTGAGTTAAATAGCCTGCTCACGTTTAAGACTTTAATTTCTGATAGGCCTAGTACTAAATCAAATTTTATTGGTCACATACACATTTAGCAGATGTAGCGAAATGCTTGTGTCCCTAGCGCCAACAGTGCAGTTGTATCTAACAATTCACACATCTAAAAGTGAAATAATGGAATTAAGAAATACAGTATAAAATGTAAGTAAAGTATGAAAATATGAAATGAGTAAAGTGCCCAGTTAAATTTTGTATTTAAAAAAAAGCGTATGTAAACATTATCAAAGGGACTAGTGTGCCATTAGAGTGACCGGGATGACAACCATGTAAAAAGACAAAGCTAACAAGACAACACCCCCCTTATAATAAAACCAGGCTAATATATTTCCTAACTAAAGAATATCCTAACTGAAGAAAAATAACTGATGTAATAATGTGTAGCAGAAAAATCTATTAAAAAAATAAATAATAAAAGAACCGGGCAGCGCCCACATTTCGAAACCCTCAGCCGTCGAACCGACACGGAGTCGCAACTTTGGAGTAAGTTGCAACCGTTGCGCTGAGCTGGTGCACCGTTATCAAAAGCTCCACAGCCCATAGAACAGTAGGGATACAGTATATTGCAGCACCACACCACGGGAATGTGATTACGATCCTGCATGTACATTTGTCACTATCAACTGCAACCGTACCTTCATCCTGTGGCCTATAAAATCATTCAGGGTAATTAAGCCTAGATACAGTGGGGTCAAATTATTGACACCCTTGATAAAAAACATTTTTTTTAAATAATTACTGTCAAAATAAATACCTTAAATACTGAGCAATATAGTATACTAAAACATTTGACGAAATTCTATTTTGTACTAATACAATTGATCAGAGAAAGATTGTTTAAACAAGCAATCCTTTTCATCCTCGAGTGTAACGAGTGTAGAGACACACTGGGAGGAACCTCAGACCAGTACTCCATACAGAATCCATACAGATCCTTGATATCCTTTGTTTGCACTCTTGGACTGCCCTTTTCAATTCAAACCACAGATTTGCAATGGGACGAAGTAGGCCGATAGCAAAATGTCGATTTTTGTGGCCAGTTAGCAATTTCGTTGTGGATTTTGAAGTGTGCTTGGTTCTTTGTCTTGCTGGAAGATCCACTTGCAGCCAAGTTTCAGCCTCCTGGCAGGGGCAACCAGGTTTTGGGTTCAAATATCCTGGTACTGGGTGAAGTTCATGATGCTCTTGACCTTAAGGGACCCAGGACCAATGGAATCAAAATAGCCCCATGACATCAAAGCTCCACCACTATATTTTACAGTTTTTTTTTGCATATAAAATATATAGCTCAGTATTTGAATGATTTATTTGATATAATAATTTTTGCTCATCTTTATCAAGGGTGTCAATAATTATGGACCCCACTGTATATTCGTTCGCCTAATGAATGTCCTTTTAGTGTGCCCCAAGGCCTACAGTCTTAATGAATGAACAACTCAATCAATCAATCAATCAATCAATCATAAATCATTTCTACAATCTTTGTTTTTATTTGTGGCATAGCGTTTTCCACTAATAATAAGAATAATACAAATCTTTAAAAACGAGTTCTCGGCTACTATACATCCCATAGATTACATAGTGGTTGTCAATAGTGGACTGAAAGCGAATGTATGTCACATTAAAAGAGATGGAGAAAAAACGCCAGGCAGCACCTGCGGTTTGACGCCTCAAGGTGTATGTCCATAAGAAGAAACCACTCAGCTAAACTGGCACAGGAAGTAGGCCTAATCTACACCTGCACAACCACGGTGTGACCTTACAATGGGCCTTTACTCTTATGGCGTAGGCTAATTGTAAAAGCACAAAGTCTACCGGTTGCCTATCAACAGCAGACTACACAGGTAGCAGCATCAAAAATAGCTCACTTTTAAGCACCATCCCCGATAATGAAGTTAAAAAAGGTTGTGCAGCCTGAATCTAACAGTCGGCCTCGGTTACACATTTTCCCCTTGCAGGCATCTCCGTACAGGTGAGTTCAACTCATTGCAATTCGATGTCAAGTCCATTTCTGAATTGTAGTTAATCAACATCCGTTTTGGAAACCCTTTGCATACGCTGGACAGCGCCCGTGGTTCGTAACGTCAACCCGGTATGGACCGTGGTATCTCGGCTTTGTCATAACCACTGAGCAAAACCAGCGCCGATAGTCTCGGGCTGCAGCTGCCTTTTCGTATGAGATACAAATAGATCCTATTGACCTGGAGGGGCTTTGTCATGAACACTCAAAGTTCCAGAATGGTATGCTAATGTCAGTCATTTTGGTCAGGGAGAAATCCAAACCAGTCTGTTTGGAATTAATGACAGTAGAGACAGAGGTGATGCATTTCTTGCTTTTACTTAGGTGAGAAAATAAAAGGATATATCAGAAATTGTGTAATAGAATTATTTCCTACCTAAAATATGGTCAAATCAATTATGAATGCAGTTTATACATGTTTAATAAACATGCTCAGTATAAATAGCCTCTAAAATATGCTAGTCTATGCTGGTCACGCTGGTCTGACCAGCATGGTCTAGCTGGTTAGGCTGGCCAACGTGCTGGTGATGCTGGTGACCAGCTCATGCTGGTGATGCTGGTATGCTGGGGACCAGCTCATGCTGGTGGCCAAACTGGTCCATTTTAATCTATGCTGGTCCAGCTTTATCTAGCTGGCCTGCAAAACCACACCCATCAAAACCACGCCCCATTATCATATTTCCAAGCATGCTCTAGTGCAGTTAGATTTTTCTTGAAATGTTAGTTTCAATATCTGTGTTTTTGCATGTTCATTGATTGATTAATTAAACAATTAATGTATCTTATGCTACACAAAGATAAATAACATGCATTCTTCTAAGCACATCTGTTGGTTGGGTCTACTGCACCCGTTACCGAAAATGGTTGTTCCAGTTATAGGATTTAGGTTGTCTCATATATTCATCTTTCTAACCCTTGCGGTCATTCTGATTGTTGGATATTGTCACGCCCTGGTCAAAGTATCTTGTGTTTGTCTTCATTTATTTGGTCAGGCCAGGGTGTGGCATGGGTTTTTGTATGTGATGTGTTTTGTATTGGGATTGTAGCTTAGTGGGGTGTTCTAGATAAGTCTATGGCTGTCTGAAGTGGTTCTCAATCAGAGGCAGGTGTTTATCGTTGTCTCTGATTGGGAACCATATTTAGGCAGCCATATTCTTTGAGTGTTTCGTGGGTGATTGTCCTTAGTGTCCTGATGTCCTTGTTCTGTGTTTATTTGCACCAGTATTAGGCTGTTTCGGTTTTCGTTACGTTTATTGTTTTGTAGTGTTTGTATTTAGATTTGTGTTGCTTCAGTTTAATAAACATGGATCGCAATCTACACGCCGCATTTTGGTCCGACTCTCCTTCACACCTAGAAAGCCGTAACAGATATCCCCACTCTGGCTGGATTCCAATAGGAATTAAACATGACTTTGCAAGCCAGTATAATGTGACTTGATGTTTGTTGTGCTTGGGACCAGCATATGCTTGTTGTTCACCAGTGTCCAAAACACAGCGAAGGCTGTCCTTTGCTGTTCTTTTCAGCAAAGGTATGACTTTTGAATGGACTTTTTGTTCTTTCACGACCTCGCCATAATATTAAAGTCCACCGGTTGCCTAGCAACAGTAGAATATGCAGAAACAGCATCAAAGATAGTCTACTTACAAGCATCATACATGATTAACAACGTTCTACGTAGCCCTGACCTAACAGTAAAACTAGGTTACAGATTTCGTCTTGCAGTAGTAGACTGATAATGGTTGCGGTAGTTGCAATAAGCCTCGGGTAGCGGTGGTCTTCCCTGCAATGTACTCCAACGTTGTCAGATGTGGTTGGTATACCTGTGAAATGAAACAAGCGGGAAGCCAGTGTATATTTGAAGAGCAACACTGTCATGTGAATGTTGTGTTGTTGTACCTATTATCTATATCCAGTAGGGGGAGACAGAGACCGGTAAACACAGCAGTGGACAGAATAGTACTGCAGCTATTTATGGACTGACATCACACACACACACACACACACACACACACAAACAAACCCATACACACTTCATATGTCACACACTTCATTTGGGTCCTCAGGCATAATTAGAACCTCGCTGACACACAGACAATCAGACAACTATTACATAGAATGCAAAGAGCGACAGCAGTCCTGCTAGATAACAAGAACAAGAGTTTCCCTTAGTGCATGCTGCACAATACCCAGAAACCCAGTCTCCTTGCTATGTGTGGTTATGAATGTGCACGTGCACAGATTTGTACGAGTGCACGTATCTGTCCAACTTCAAGTACTTGTGCATCAGTGCCAATAAGTCTGTGTGTGTCCATGACCTTGACAATGTGTGTGCGTGTGTGTGCGTGCGCGTGTGGCCAGGCATGTGCATGCATGGCCCCTATGGAGAGATAACTGTTGATTGCTGCAGCAGATGTTGAAGAAGGAAAAGGGCAGAGGGAGAGCCTGCAACAAGGGGAGAGAGGGAGAGGAGAGGGGAGATAAATACATAGAATGAGGGAGGGAAGTGGAGGGAGATAAAGGCGACGGGAAAGCCGGAGAGAAGGAGTTCCACTCACTTTGCTCTTCACCACAACGCCTCAAGCAGAGCCTGTCCTGCCCTCATACACTATGGCAGGAGTGTCGCCACCACATCCGTCACGTGGCAGAGAGGGAGAGAGACAGAAGGAAAAGGAGAAGGGGAGAGAGGGAAGGGGGATAAACAAGAGAGAAATGGGAGGATAAGAGGAGGATGAGGGGGAAAAGGGGAGGATAAAGAGCAGTACAGTAGAGGGGTATAGTAGAGGGGTACAGTAGAGGGGTATAGTAGAGGGGTATAGTAGAGGGGTATAGTAGAGGGGTACAGTAGAGGGGTACAGTAGAGGGGTACAGTAGAGGGGTATAGTAGAGGGGTATAGTAGAGGGGTACAGTAGAGAGGTACAGTAGAGGGGTATAGTAGAGGGGTATAGTAGAGGGGTACAGTAGAGGGGTATAGTAGAGGGGTATAGTAGAGGGGTATAGTAGAGGGGTATAGTAGAGGGGTACAGTAGAGGGGTATAGTAGAGGGGTATAGTAGAGGGGTATAGTAGAGGGGTATAGTAGAGGGGTATAGTAGAGGGGTACAGTAGAGGGGTACAGTAGAGGGGTATAGTAGAGGGGTACAGTAGAGGGGTATAGTAGAAGGGTATAGTAGAGGGGTATAGTAGAGGGGTATAGTAGAGGGGTATAGTAGAGGGGTACAGTAGAGGGGTGCAGGAGAGGGGTATAGTAGAGGGGTATAGTAGAGGGGTACAGTAGAGGGGTACAGTAGAGGGGTAGGGCAGGCCAATAGGAATGAGGAGAGGGATAGAATGGAAGGAGGAGAGGGGAAGGGAGGAGAAAGTGAGTGAGAGGAGGAGAGAGAAGGGAGAGTTTCGTTCACATGTTCCTCAGCTGTGTAAACTGAGGTTCTGCGCTGCGTCTCGGATTCCCACAGAAAAAGGGGGATATTTACAGGAGTCCTGGCGGTGTCAGCCCGTGGACCCTAGCTCTGTCACACCCGCTAATATTATTACTATTACTTTATACGGGCAACAAAATGGAAAATGTCAGCAACCTGAGAGGCCTGGAGAGACAGTGTGTGTGTGCCTGCTTGCATGTTCGTGAGAAAGTGTGTATTGGTAAGAGAGAGAGAGAGACAGTGAGTACGTATTTATATGAGAAAGTGTGTATTGGTAAGAGAGAGAGAGAGAGAGACAGTGAGTACGTATTTATATGAGAAAGTGTGTATTGGTAAGAGAGAGAGAGACAGTGAGTATGTATTTATATGAGAAAGTGGGGAAGGGGGAAAGAGAACAGAGGGAGAGAAAATCAAGACAAGGGGGACAGAGAGAAAGAACAGCAAAACGGGGAGAAGTTGGCATGGATGGAGGGGTGTAACCTGACCTAGTGTACTTATTAGAGCTGTCAAAGAACGAGGGAGCGAGAGAAAAGAGAGGGAAGGAGTGAGAGGGGTGGAGGAGTGGCAGACACACACAGACATGAGCACATATTCCAGCTCCAGATTATAAGGTTCCCGCAAGTTACACAGATGTCGAAACAGGCTGCACACACACACACACACACACACACACACACACACACACACACACACACACACACACACACACACACACACACACACACACACACACACACACACACACACACACACACACACACACATACACACACACACATACACCAAAGAGAAATCAACATACACCTGGTAACAGATGCAAACGCACACATCATTTCTCATAAACATTACACACTGGGCCACACACACACCAGCTGCCAGGAGAGGAATATTCCAGACAGAACAGGTGGGTGGAAACAGACAGATCAACCAGGACATTTTAATCTGCCCCATTCCACCAACCCTACTATCACCAACACAGAAATACACACAATAGATCTGACCTATCCCTACTGTCACCAACACAGAAATACACACAATAGATCTGACCTATCCCTACTGTCACCAACACAGAAATACACACAATAGATCTGACCTATCCCTACTGTCACCAACACAGAAATACACACAATAGATCTGACCTATCCCTACTGTCACCAACACAGAAATACACACAATAGATCTGACCTATCCCTACTGTCACCAACACAGAAATACACACAATAGATCTGACCTATCCCTACTGTCACCAACACAGAAATACACACAATAGATCTGACCTATCCCTACTGTCACCAACACAGAAATACACACAATATATCTGACCTATCCGTACTGTCACCAACACAGAAATACACACAATAGACTCAAGACCATTGCGAACAGCCTAGAGCCATAGACCCTAGACAATACAGGCATTCTGGTCTCCAGTAGGGTTACTATGTGAAGATCAACACTCTATAAAATGATATGTCCATCTGCATGTGTAGTAATAGCTATACCATGACAGTAGATATTGATATATTTTACAATGGCACTTTTCATTGTCAATGATGGCTTCTGTCCTGAAGGTGGCAGTATTGAGAAGGGCTTTCGTCCGCTCGGCTGCACCTGAAAGGCCTTATGTAAACATAGCCTAGGTGTTACTACAGTCTCGGTGAAATCATGATTGTCGCTATTGGCATCATAATCACCGTTATCCCCCCAAGCGACATGATTTTGTTATTACTGTTCATTTCAGCATCTCTGCCTTCATCTTCATCACCACCATCATCGTTGTCCTTATCACCGTCATTGTCATCATCATGGTTAATCTTACCCAAAATCCCCTTCCTCCAGATGGAATGGGAAAACAGATAGGAAAGGAAGGAAGGTGAAAAAGGAGGCAGAAGAGGGGCGACTGACCGAGCGTTCTCCTCTGTGAGGCCACTGAGGACATGGGTCGAAGCTCAAAATGTGTGTCTGTGTGTCTCTCTCTGTGTGTGTGTGTGTGTCCTCAGGCTGACCTGAACTTGAGGGCACATTACAGCAAATCACTCAGTACAATGTCACATCACGGTGAAAAATATCAGAATCTCCCTAATATCAGCCAAGACTGCGGTGTGTGTGTGTGTGTGTGTGTGTGTGTGCCAAGGCTGAAATGAGTGTGGAGAACCCCTGCCTAAGGGTTGGTGAGACAGATGATTGACGGCATACCCTATCACATGACTCCTCTAGTCTAACCCCTCCCATTCCCAGATTAATTCCCCTGCCCCCTCTATCACCCCCATCCTTCCCCACAGCCTTTTATAAGTCTGTGTGTGGGTGTGTGGGTGTGTGTGGATGTGTGTGCAGGTGGGTGTGTGTGTGTGTGTGGAGGGGTGTAAAGGGGGCACCTTAATAACCCTCAGGGTAATTATGTAATTGGCTTCTTTAAAGCATAAGAAGTCATAAACACAGGTTTTGCATATAAACACGTTGGCCTGTTGGTCAGCTCTCTGAGTCCAGCGAGGCCAAAACACGAGCAGCGACTGAGAAGGAAAACATGCGAGGAGGAGAGAGAGAGACCTCAATTGTGACGGAAACCGTTTGCAGAAATTATTCATTTCCCTCCCTTTTTATGTTTTCCTCACACTGCACCCCCTCCCTTCGTTCTCTCATTCTCTCCCTCTCACTCTTTCCCTCTTGCACATTCCTCTCCATTTTGCATATCTCTGACCCCCCCCTTGTACTACCTCACCACTGCCTCTTAAAACAGGTCACTCTCTCCCCCTTCCTCCCCCTCTCTACCACCTCTTCACCCCCTCTTTTCTCTTCCTCCCTCTTCTCCCCCCCCCTCTCTCTCTCTTCCCCTCAGTACCTGACATCGTGGCTCTATGCCCAATGAGTCACACCTCTGTTAAAACCATCAGGGGAAAAAGAGAGAGGGAGAGTGAACGGCAGAGGCAGGAAGAGAAAAAGCAGGAGAGTATGTCAGAGA